>NC_133332.1:85612071-85912071 GCF_042186555.1 Aquarana catesbeiana
AAGAAAGAAAGAAAGAAAGAAAGAGAGAAAGAAAGAAAGAAAGAAAGAAAGAAAGAAAGAAAGAAAGAAAGAAAGAAAGAAAGAAAGAAAGAAAGAGAGAGGGGGATGGGGAAAGAAAGAAAGAAAGAAAGAAAGAAAGAAAGAAAGAAAGAAAGAAAGAAAGAAAGAAAGAAAGAAAGAAGAAAGAAAGAGAGAGAGGGGGATGGGGAAAGAAAGAAAGAAAGAAAGAAAGAAAGAAAGAAAGAAAGAAAGAAAGAAAGAAAGAAAGAAAGAAAGAAAGAAAGAAAGAAAGAAAGAAAGAAAGAAAGAAAGAAAGAAAGAGGGGGATGGGGAAAAATGAAGGAAAGAGAAAGAAAGAGACAAAAAGAATGGAAAGAAAGAAAGAGAAGGGGGTGGAGACGGAAGGGAAGGAAGAGCATCCCCTACATCAGTGTACTCACTGGGAGGCAGGAGGGACTGGATGGATGGATGGATGGATCAGACTCCCCTTGTCCTTTTCCTTTTCCTGGGCTCCAGCTTGAATCTTCCCGCCCACACATCCCCTTCTCTGAGGCAGAACAGAGAACACTGCCGAGGAGAGTGGGCGGGGCAGACACAGGAGAAGAGGGCGGGAGGAGGAGGGGCAGAAGCTCTCTCTCCTCTTCTGTCTGGCTGTGCGGGCAGAAGGGGGAGGGGGGAGATCTGTCAGAGCTCTACTGAGCGGCTCTCCCTCCCTGCCTGTGATCCGGAGATGTCTGTGAGCTCCGATCACAGGTCTCACTTGCCGCCTGTTATCTCTCCCTGTAGCAGGGCGAGGGGACTCGGGACGGAGATCTCTGCTGCTGAATGAGGCGGCTCTCTAAATAGGTAAACAATCCAGCTGTGCGAGGCCCCTATGACTGCGAGGCCTGAGGCCACCGCCTATTTCGCCTAATTAGAGAGCCACCTCTGCTCCCAGTAGATATGAAGAAGGGTACCCCTGGCTCCCGAGCATCTCCAGCATCGATCTGAGCTGGTGGGGTAGATGGCATGGAGTACATCTGGGGTCATGTACCAGAAGAAAATTATTTTGTATGCGTTTTCTTTATATAGTGTGCAAATTGAACTTTTCGCTGCCTGAGACCATATCACCTGCCATTGTTCCATGGAGAGTTCCTCCTTAAGGGCTTTCTCCCACTTAACCATATAGAGGTGTTTGCCTTGCGCCTCTGTTGAGTAGGAATTTAAGATTTTATAGATATCAGAGATCAGCCCCCTCTGAGTCAAACCTGTCATAACCAAGTTTTCAAAGGGGGTTAAGGAGGAAAATCGCAGGTCAGGCGCTATGGTCAGGGCATAGTGGCGAATCTGTAAATAACTGTAAAAAGCTTGGCGTGGTATATCATATTTAGTTTGGAGTTTGGAGAAGGTTAATAGCCTACGTGTTCTAGGATCTACTATGTTGCCGAAGTGGAACAAGTTTCGGGAGGACCATGGGAAGGACATCTGGTGTGTGAGGCTATCCGGCACTATGGGGTTGCATATAAAGGAAGTTAACAGCGATTTTTCAGAGGAGAGACCATGTGGGGAGCGCAATGCTTTCCATGTTTTACGGAGTTGGGACATAGCTCCTAATAGACGTTCAGGGGGCACCTCCGCATCCGCACACCAGAGCAAGCTATTTGGGTGGGTTGGGGCCAGCCAGATCTTCTCAATTTCTGTCCACTTATTGTAGGATCACCGGGTGGACCACGAGATTATAGCTTGGTAATATTTAATTAGATTCGGTAAAGCAAGGCCGCCATCAGACCGAGCTGCCATAAGGACTGATTGGGGAATTCTATGCTTTTTATAATTCCAGACAAATTTAAGTAGATCTTTCTGAAGTTTCCTGAGATGTTTGTATGGGACTGAGATGGGTAATGTTTGAAATAGATAGAGTAATTTCGGGAGGATCGTCATTTTAATGGATGCTATTCGCCCCAAGAGGGAGAGGTGATGTTTTTTCCATCTAAGGAGCATGGCTCTGATAGAGTGAAATAGGGGGGGGAAATTTTCCTCATAAAGAGTAGCGAATGTTGGAGTAATGCGGATTCCTAGATATTTTAAAGATATAGTTTTCCAGTGATATGGAAAGTTGGCCTGTAAGTGTGCGATTTCCGGTTCTGGGATATTTATTGGGAGGGCTTCTGATTTGGATGCATTAATTTTATAGCCTGATAGGGCCCCATATTTATCAAGCTCGGCATGGAGATTCGGGAGGGATATTCTAGGTTGTGTCATGGTCATAATGATATCATCAGCAAACAATGAGATTTTAAACTCCCTACCGCGAACTGGTATCCCGTGGATATCCGGGTTACCTCGGATGTGGGCTGCTAAAGGTTCCACGCATAGCGCAAACAGTAGGGGAGAAAGGGGGCACCCCTGCCGTGTACCGTTGTGTATTGAGAACGGGGCCGAAACGGCAAAGGGGGTTCTGACCTGTGCAGTGGGGTTGGAGTATAGGTGCTGTACAGGAAGGGCCAACCCAAACGGTCAAAGGCTTTTTCGGCGTCCAAGCTTAGAAGCAGAGACGCCAAGTCCTCCCTGTTCGCCACATCCACCAGGTCAATCACTTTCCTTGTGTTATCTCCCGCCTGTCTAAGCGGCACGAAACCTACCTGGTCTTTATGTATGAGAGAGGGGAGAACTACATTCAGGCGGATTGAGAGTATTTTCGTGAAAATTTTTAGGTCGGAATTCAAAAGGGCAATGGGTCGATAATTGGCACATAGTACGGGGTCTTTGTCTGGGTTGGGAATCAGGGTAATAAATGATCTTTGCATATCAGCTGGAACCGGAGTGTCCCTGAGAAAGGTGTTAAAAAGTCTGCTCATATGTGGGAGTAGGAGTGGAAGGAAAGTTTTATAGTATTCGTATGGTAGGCCGTCGGGACCTGGTGATTTACGGGATGGTAATGATTTGATCGTAAGTTCTATTTCCTCCTCTGTAATGGGTGCGTTTAGGGCCTCTAAGTCTGTCGTTTGTAGGTGGGGGACACCACTTTGTTCTAGATAACGATGTAATCTAAGTGAGATCTCTGGGGTGGGGGGATTTTTCGGAATGTCCGGATTGTTATAGAGTTCGGTGTAGAAGTCTGCAAAGGCATGCGCAATATCTTTGGGGTGGGATAGTAGGCAGCCCTGTTTATTCTTAATTTGGTGGGGCGTTGTGTTAAGGGAGTCCTCCCGTAATTTTTTTGCCAGTAAGGAATGTGCCTTGTTCCCCCTGTCATAGTACACCTGCTTTAACCGAAGCAAGGCTTTCTCCACTTGCCCCAGTGCAAAGTCCCTCAGGATCGTCCTAAGCTTAATAACCTTCCTGAGAAGGGGTACGGTAGGGGATGTTTGAAGCTGCGTCTCTAGAACCTTCAGTTCCCTCTCAGTTCGGTGTTTCATGGCTAATGCGTCTTTTTTCATGGCCGACGATAGGGCTATGCATCTACCCCTGATAACCGCCTTATGGGCCTCCCATAGCGTAGCAGGAGAGATGTCAGGGGTGTTGTTTTCCTTACAGTAAAATTTCAGGGAAGAGGTTATTTCCGTGGTTGACTGAGGGTGTTGAAGGAGAAAAGTGTTTAGTCTCCAGTTACAGGGTCTAGGGTTGGGGGACTCCACATCTAATGCAAGAGTGATCGGGGCGTGGTCAGACCATGAGATCAGGAGCACCTTGGCCTCACGAACTATTCTAAGAGTAGAGTTGTTTACAAAAAAGTAGTCGATCCTGGTGTGGGTTTTATGGGGAGCTGAGTAGAAAGTGTACTGCCGATCCCCCGGGTGGAGGGCCCTCCAGGCATCAAAGAGAGCATGTTTTCTAAGGAGTTGGCGAAAAAGCTTTGAGTCTCTAAGGGCTCGAGCTGATGGTGCCCGGGGGTCCACCACAAGGCGGTCGGCGTTTGTGGAGTGGATTAAGTTGAAGTCACCCCCCACCACCAGGATCCCATGTTCCGAGCGAAAAAGACGTGTAAACATTTTAGATAGAAATCTATGTTGTTTGACATTAGATGCGTACAGTGCGCACAAGGTGATCTCCCGTGACTGCCACCGACCCCTAACGATAATATAGTGACCATGTGGGTCCCCATAGTGACTCTCATAAACAAATGGAGAGCCTTGCTTAATGAGTATGGCCACCCCTGCACGTTTATGTGGTCCTGAGGAAAGGTTGCTGTTTGGGAAGTGCCTGGATGCGAAAGCAAAGGTGCCCCCCCGTCAAAGTGTGTCTCCTGGACAAAAATAATATCCGCGCCAGATTGTTTAAATTCCTTCAGTGCCAGATGCCTCTTTTTATTGGAGTTTAATCCATGGACATTTAATGAAAATATCCTAGCCATGGTCTCTAGTTGGGAGGGGGAGGGGGCTTGTGTTACCTGGGTTGAAGACGACGGCCATGGATCCTGGGACTGGAAGCGGGCAACCTCCGGCGAGGGATCTGGACCTAGTCCGTGGTCCATGTAGAAAGTCACTCAGGGGCAAGGGATAGTCAATGAGAGAAGAGGAGACTAGAGGAAAGGAACAAAGGTTAGTGTTAGACAAAACAAGACAAAACCTAAAAGGTGTTTTCAGCTGACCTTGAAAGGTCGATGGACCTAGGTCAGTACGGTTTCCCAAGGATCCGCCCAGGCCCACTCCAGCAGAGCAGGCCAGACGGATGCAAGGGAGCCCTGGGTTGATCATATAACAGGATATTACCAAAACTATTGTGACGATCATCACTTAATTAGGGGAGGGGTTGGTGAGCCAAAGGAAAAATCACCTATACTCCCAAGCCTCAACGAAGACATGCCCATAGAGTAAAACAAAAGCAAACTTAAAAATAAAAAAGACTGGGGCAAAAAATTGGGGACTGAGTGAACAAAGTGTCCAGGACAGATCTATCAGCCTAGTAGAATGGCTGAGCATCTATAAATTTGAGGATCCAAGAGAAAACATTTTTGTGAGTTCAATTCAGCCATTTCTGGATTTGGAACTTTTGTGGGGGGTGCCTTCCTTCCGGGTGCGATTAGAGGAGGGAACCTTCTGCCACATTGTAGGCGGCGGGGGTGGGGTGGTTACTAAGTCCCAATCTGGGAGTTGAGGGGGGCTGATCCCCAAGACGTCACAGAAATTGGTTAGATCTTCTGGATACCGTAGAACAGCGGATCTGCCTTGGTTCTTGGCTGTAAGGGTGAAGGGAAATCCCCATCGATAGGGGATATTTTCTTCTTGAAGGATACGTAGAAGAGGTTGCAAGAGTCTGCGCTTCTGTAAGGTTATCCAGGAGAGATCTGGAAACAGTTGCAGGTGTGCATCCTGGAAGGTTATTTTGCGTGTCAGGCGGGATTGACGCATAATGTCCTCCTTTAAGGGGTATGAGCTTATTCTGCAAATAATGTCCCTCGGTTTGGAAGTAAGATTCTTGGGGCGGAGGGCCCGGTGGGCTCTATCCATGTCGATACGATTGGTTAGGGGGTCCCCAAGTAGATTGTTAAATATGTGTTGTAATTTGTTGTGGATGTCTTCCAGACCGTCCGTCTCCGGAACCCCCCGCACCCGAATATTATTTCTGCGCCCCCTATTATCCAAGTCCTCAAGGTGGCGCTGCATTTCTCTTAGTTGGTTACGGTGGTCTGCTCCTTGGGGTTGAGTCCGATGGACTGCTAGTTTAGTTTCTTGGATTTCTTCTTCGGCCATTTCCACCCTGTCAGCTAGGTGTTTAAGGCCTGTTTGTAGTATCTGTATTTCTGAGCGACAGGTAGATTTTACATCTGCAATCAGCTGTTTGAAGTCATCTTTGGTGGGCATCGCCTGTAAATAGGAGTACCACTCATTGGGGAGTGGGTGATGGGGGACTGGCAGCGGGTTTTGCTGTGGTGGTCGTTGATGGGATACTTGCTGATGTTGCACTTGTAGTGCAGTTTCACCCCGCGTGGTGGGTATGGGTTGTGGGGATGCAGTCCATACATTTCCCCAGGGCTGGCCCTGAGTGTGTAAGGGGGCCTTGGTCTCTTCCAGAGTGTGACGTTGGGGGGCATAGGTTGGGTCCCTTCGGTCTGAATTGGGGGGGCATGCGGCCTGTTCTTTGGGCGTACTCAGTGCTTGAGAGAATGAGAGTCTCTGCATTTTAGGTGGGGGTGAACCAGGTGTGAGGGTTCTGAAGGCCGCCGCGGAGTCATCCGGTCCAGGTGAGGCATTGAATGCCGGGAATCTTGGGTCCGGCAAGGCCGGAAAGTCCGCTGATATGTCAGAAGATGATGGGGATCCCGGGGCATCCCCTGTCAGGCAGGGATCTGAGGCTGTCCGCAGCAGGTGCGGGAAGGCCTCCGAGCATTGAGTGTAGAGGGAAGGAGGGGGGTCAAACATGGCGGCTGGGGGATCACGTGGCGAGGTCCTGGGATGGCCAGGGCTAATCGTGCTCACCGTTCCCAAAGGAGAGGAGATGCCTGTGGCATGTTGTGGGACTGATGTTGCGCCGACTGGGTCTCGGTGTGGGCTCGGGTCCGGCTGGGAGAGCTGCGTGGTGAGCCTGGAGCGGGCCGCCGCGGCCTCCGGTGCCATATTGGCTGTGCTCTTAGACGGGCTGTCGGTCTGCGGGAAGAAGGACCGGAGGTCCGATGACGAGCCGGGTGGTGGTTGTGACGACCCCCGTGCTTTAGTGGATCGGGGGGCCTTAGATCTGCCCATGTAGCTGTAGCGTAGCGTCCCCAAATCGATCTGTAGCTGCAGGCTTAGAGAGAGCAGACGGCTCAGGCGTCCATCTAGGTCGGCTTCCGGTCACGCCCCCCTTCAGGATTTCTAAGGGCGTAAATTTTTGATTTTACTCCTCACTACCTATCACAGTTTTGAAGACCATAAAATGCCAAGATGGCACAAAACCCCCCCAAAGACCCCATTTTGGAAAGTAGACGCCCCAAGCTATTTGCTGAGAGGCACGTAGAGTCCATGGAATGTTTTATATTTTGACACAAGTTGCGGGAAAATTACAAACTTTTTTTTTTTTTTGCACGAAGTTGTCACTAAATGATATATTGCTCAAAGATGCCATGGGCATATGTGGAATTACACCCCAAAATACATTTTTCTGCTTCTCCTGAGTACGGGGATACCACGTGTGGGACTTTTTGGGAGCCTAGCTGCATATGGGGCCCCGAAATCCAATCACCGCCTTCAGGATTTCTAAGGGCGTACATTTTTGATTTCACTCCTCACTACCTATCACAGTTTCGAAGGCCATAAAATGCCAAGGTAGCACAACCCCCCCCCCCAAATGACCCCATTTTGGAAAGTAGACCCCCCAAGCTATTTGCTGAGAGGCATGGTGAGTATTTTGCAGCTCTCCTTTGTTTCTGAAAATGAAGAAAGACAAGAAAATTTTTTTTTTTTCTTTTTTCAATTTTCAAAACTTTGTGACAAAAAGTGTGGTCTGCAAAATAGGGGTGTATATTGATGCGCTCTAATAAATAGTCAATCAATGTGCATCTGGCACCGTGTAAAATTGCAAATCTGTGCAAATACAAAATGTGATTGGAAATGGAAATACGATTAAAAATAATGTGCAAAAATTACTCAATGAATAAAATTACTAAAAGGTGCAGAAATGTGTTTAAATTCCCTGAAAACTGCTCAATATACTAATACTGATAAATGCAAAAAAATCCCCATAGTGATCAGTATAAAATTAGTGATAATAATAGTAATAATAATAATGGTAATAATGGGTGCCGATCTAGTGAATAAATAGTAAAAGTACAGATAAAATACAAACAAAATTGTTAAGAAAATTGTTCAGCGGAGATAGACTAGTCCAGGAATTGGTATATTTAGCCCAGCGGTTCATCCCTCATTAAGATAAGGAGATTAATTTCTGTAGTGATTGTTGTTCATAGCTTTAACTACAACCAGCTCCAACCGAGATAATGTTGACAATTTGGTTCCCTTTGTGGTCTCAGTACAGGGTAATTTATGAAAAACAAACAAAGAAATATATCATTGCGTGATGAACTGAAAAAGGACAAAAGCAAACAGCACAGTGATACACTCACGTGCGCCCGGTTTGTTTAAGGCATACAGGCATGCAGATCGCAGTCAGCCACTATGGACGAGGCTTATCGAAAAAGCCGCTACTGCTCGACTGATGTGTCAGACAGCAGTGAACGTCGCTGGCTCCTCCCACGTGTTACGTCACAGACCACGTGACTTTCTCAAGGATAAACCTGAGATGCCAGAGTCTCTGTATTTATGTCAGATGGCATTCAGGTTACCATGGTGACAGCGATGCGATCATCTGATCATCATACTGCTTACTGCTTATGCTTTCATATATGCGTTTATTTAAAAACAATAATTCATACATTGAATTAATAGAAATTTTCCTTCGCGCTGGTAGATGTAAAATAAATAAATAATGTGACTAGATCATTTCTAATAGAGTATTACTATAAAAAGGTATAAATATTGCTGCAAAATGAGGGTGTTTCACACCAACACTTGATACAGTAGATATTGAATGTATTTCGCGCAATATCACCAATACTCAATATGTGCAAATCTGTGTAAACATAGACAAAATTAAGATTTTTGGATAGTGGTTGCTACAGCTGTAGTTGCTAGGATCAACGATCTCTATGTTTGCAACATATATTAATTCCCACTATCTATTAGTAAAGTGATGGTGCTAAAATAATATAGTGCTAATAGTAAAAATCTATTATAATATTGTGACACAAATATCGTGGATTAAAACAGGTTAAATCCGTGGATAAATTAGCATAAATATATAAATTCTTATGGGTGAAATATTTTCCTAAAGTGCTGATAAATAAATTCATAAACAATAAAAGTACCAGCAACTATTTTAAAGATCATTGCTGGTACAGTGATACTGTCACTGATCCCAGCTCCCTGTAATCGGGAGCGGTGATCAGTGATGTGTCACATGTAGCCCCCCCCCCACAGTTAGCATTAGGACACACTTAGAATTAGGACACACTTAACCCCTACAGCGCCACCTAGTTACATAGTAGGTGAGGTTGAAAAAAGACACAAGTCCATCAAGTCCAACCTATGTGTGATTATGTGTCAGTATTACATTGTATATCCCTGTATGTTGCGGTCATTCAGGTGCTCATCTAATAGTTTCTTGAAGCTATCGATGCTCCCCGCTGAGACCACCGCCTGTGGAAGGGAATTCCACATCCTTGCTGGTCTTACAGTAAAGAACCCTCTACGTAGTTTAAGGTTAAACCTCTTTTCTTCTAATTTTAATGAGTAGGCACGAGTCTTGTTAAACTCTCTTCTGCGAAAAAGTTTTATTTCTATTGTGGGGTCACCAGTACGGTAAAGTGATCGCTGTATAAATGTGAATGGTCCCAAGAATGTGTCAGAATTGTCCGATGTGTCCGCCATAATGTCGTAGTCACGATGATCGCCGCCATTACTCGTAAAAAAAAAAAATATTAATAAAAATGCCATAAAACTATCCCCTATTTTGTAGCTGCTATAACTTTTGCGCAAACCAATCAATAAATGCTTATTGTGATTTTTTTTTACCAACAATATGTAGAAGAATACGTATCGGCCTAAACTGAGGAAAAAAAAATGTTTTTTTATATATTTTTTGGGGATATTTATTATAGCAAAAAGTAGAAAATAATGCGTTTTTTTCAAAATTGTCTCTCTTTTTTTGTTTATATTGCAAAAAATAAAAACCGCAGAGGTTTTCAAATACCACCAAAAGAAAGCTCTATTTATGGGAAAAAAGGACGTCAGTTTTGTTTGGGAGCCACGTCGCACGACTGCGCATATGTCAGTTAAAGCGGCGCAGTGCCGAATCGCAAAAGTGCTCTGGTCTTTGGCCAGCCAAATGGTCCGGGGTTGAGGTGGTTAAGATGTATTTGAACAGTTATCTGCTGAATCATGTATCTATGGTGTATCTATGTTCTGGTATATTTTCAGACATTGAATTGTAAGTTCTGGAATGCTTGTTTCTTTTTTTCTTTGTAAACCGGATATTTTTCTTTCAATAAACCTTTTTTCTGACAAAAAAAAAAGTGTGACTTCATTTGCAAAGTGCAACATCTCTTGAAAAGAGAACAGCCTACTTTAGTAAATCAACCCCCATGCCTCCAACACACATGCCTCATATGCACTTATGACCCCTGCACTCTTTATGATATGCAGTCTTGACCTTTGCACTCAGTGCATTATACACTTCTGACCCCTGCATCCTGTGTGTTGCGGGCCTTTCACATGGGCTGTCCAATCAGGTTCGCCTGTCAATTTTTCAGGCAGACCTGATCGGACCCTGCATTTTCCTCTATGAAATGGTGGATGTCAGCAGAAACAAGTCCGCTGACACCCACCACCATCAAATCAGATCCTGTCCACCAAAAACAGACGGATGGTGATCCTATTTTCCATCCGTCCGGCAGACCAGATCGGATAGAAACTTACAGGTGGTCCGTTTCCATCCGATTTCCCCATTAAAGAGAGCGGGTCTGTGCAGAGCGGACACGGACCTGTCATCCGCCTGCTCAGCGGAGCTGAGCAAGCGGATTCCATTAAGCGGAGGCGCCTGTGTGAAAGGGGCCTTACCCGCTCCTAACCCATCCACTGTATTCACCATGCTGTGAATTTCATTCTCCTATCCACTACACTCTTTCTATTGTACAATTGCTGGTTATATCAAAAGCCGTGCCCAAGATTAAATGAAAACTAAGGACATCACATCCTATAATTACGTATGCAAAAACGCCCCCAAAATAAGAAAGAAGGGAACAAATATCAGGACTTTCTCCCCTATAAATTCCACAACATGTTTTGTGGCAAAAGCCGCTTCCTTAGGAGGCCACGAAGAGCAGAATGAAAATCTAAAAAAAATTTGATTTTTTTCTACCTACTTACCTGCAAAATCCATTTCTTTGAGTACATCACGGGACACAGAGCAGCCATATACATTACTACCTGGGTTATACGCCCCCTATAGCTGAATGGACACTGGCAGAATAAAAAAAGACAGGAAGTCCCCTTCTATTTTACCCCTCCCATACAGGAAGTACTTCAGCTTTGTAGCAAGCAATGAACTCCCAAAAAGAGAGGGGAGGGACCTCTGTGTCCCTTGATGTACTCAAAGAAATGGATTTTACATGTAAGTAGAAAAAATCCAAGTTTCTTTTTTGTACATTACGGGACATAGAGCAGCCATATACATTACTACCTGGGATGTCCCAGAGCAATTCCTTTGAGGGGAGGGAGACATAATGTATGAAAGCACCATCAGATTTATACAGCAGCCTGTAAGACACTACAACCAAAAGCCGAATCCTCCGCTGCCCTAACATCCACCTGATAAAATCTTGTGAACATATATACTGAAGACCAAGTAGCTGCCTTGCAAATCTGTGCCACTGACGCCTGATGGCGAACAGCCCAGGAGGTTCCAACACCCCTGGTAGAATGAGCTCTCAACCAAAGGGAAGGAGCTTTACTTTTCAGGCTATAGGCCTGAGTGATTAACTGGTGAATCCAAAGTGAAATGGATGCCTTGGAAGCTGCTTGACCCTTCTTGGGGCCCTCCGGCAAAAAAAAAAAAAAAAAAATGCATCAGAACTTCTGATGCTTGCAGACTTATTGAGATAGATTCTGACTGCCCGCACCACATCCAAAAAGTGCAACTGTTTCTCTTCTGGCGAGCCAGGCTGAGGGAAAAAAGGTAGAATAATATCTTGATTTAAATGAAAAACAGAAACTACCTAAGACAAAAAAGGACAAGAGAGGACGTAGCACCTCCTTATCGTGATTTAGAATCAAACATGGATTCTTACAAGAAAGGGTCGCCAGTTCCAATACCCTTCTAGCCAAAGTAATTGCATAAAGAAAAGCTTAATTCCATCTCAAAAGAACTGATGAAATCTCCTTGGTTGGTTCAAAAGGTTGCTTCTGTAGCACCAACAGAACCAAATTCAAATCCCAAGGACAAAGAGGTAACTTAACGGGAGGCAACAAATGAGTTACTCCCTGAAGAAAAGTCCCGACCAGGGAATGCAAAGCCAAAGGCCTCTGGAAATACACTGACAAGCCTGAAACCTGTCCTTTAATTGTTGTCAAGGCTAACTTCTTGTCTAAGCCTGACTGAAGAAAAGAGGGAATTCTCCCCATCATGTAATTGCGAGGATGCCATCTTCTGACATCACACCATGCTATATAAGCCTTCCAAACCCTGTGATAAATCTTTCTGGTGACCTTCTTTCTGGCATTTACCATAGTCGATATCACTGGTCCTGAGATACCATGATCTCCTAGCACCCTGGCTTCAACAGCCACGCCGTCAAATTTTGCGAGCATAAATTTGGGTGGAATATAGGACCTTGTGACAGTAGATCGGGCCGGAACGGGAGTGTCCAAGGGTCGCTTACTGCCAATTACCAGGTCCTCCTGGCCCAGGCCAGAGCTACCAGGATGACCGACGGCATCTCCTCTCGGATTCTGCACAAGAGATGTGGCAGGAGAGGAATCGGGGGGATGCATAAATTAGGGAGAACTGGGCCCAGGGAACTACCATTGCATCTACCCCAATCGTGAGGGGATCCCTTGCTCTGGACACAAACTACTGAATTTTGCAGTTGAATCTGGATGCCAACAGATCTACATCCAGTGCGCCCCATCGCTTGCAAATCTGCATAAATACCTGTGGGTGCAGAGACCATTCTCCTGGATGTATCTGTTGGTGGATGAGATAGTCCGCCTTTCAGTTCTCCACTCCCAGAACATGGACTGTAGACAGCACTGGAACATGCTTTTCTGCCCAAGACAGTACATGACTGACTTCCATGTGAGCCAGACGGCTCTTGGTGCCCCCCTGGTGGTTGAAATAGGCTACAGTCATACATACATAGTACATACATAGTTAGTAAGGTTGAATAAAGACACCAGTCCATCCAGTTCAACCTGAGTGAGTGTGTGCCTACAACCCTAACCCTTGTCCCTAACCCTGTACATCGCACACTCACATCAGTCCCTACCCTCAATCCAAGGTCCCCATTCATATACTAGGGCCAATTTTGGACAGAAGCCAATTAACCTACCAGCATGTTTTTGGAGTATGGGAGGAAACCGGAGCACCCGGAGGAAACCCACGCAGGCACAGGGAGAACATGCAAACTCCAAGCAGGTAGTGTCGTGGTTGGGATTCGAACCAGCGACCCTTTTTACTGCTAGGCGAGAGTGCTAATCACTACACCACTGTGCCGCCCGCTGATGGCACAGTGGCATTGTCGGTTTGCACCCTTACCGGGTGACCCTGTAACCTGGATGTTCAAAAGTTTAGCATGAGGCATATTGCCGTAGCTCTAGAACATTGATGGACAATCTCTGTTCCACAAAAGACCATTTCCCCTGGACTGTGGAATTTTCCGTGACTGCACCCCAGCCAGAGAGACAGGCATCTGTGGTCACTATCTTCCATAACACTGGAAGAAAAGACTTTCCTTGTACCAGATTCTGGTCTATTAACCACCATGTGAGACTTCCCCGAGTCTTGGGGGTTATGATCATGCAAGAATCCAGAGTTTGCATCTTCTTGTTCCACCTAGACAGAATGTTCTGCTGTAATGCCCTGGAATGGAACTGGGCATAAGGAATTGCCTCGAATGGGGACACCATTCTTCCCAGAAGACTCATGCAGAGTCGGACAGAAGGGTGTCTTTCCCTTTACTTGCTGAACTTGATCCTTTAGGGCATTGACCCTTCTTGGAGGCAAAAACGCCTTTGTCTGGACTGTGTCTATAACCAGACCTAAGTATTCCAGACTCTGAACTTGTTTCAAAGCCGATGTTTTGACATTTATGATCCAGCCGTGATGTTCCAGGAATTGAGCTGTAAAGGTTCCCTCCTGTATCAAAACCTGCAATGACTGATCCCCATGCAGGGGATCATCCAGGTAGCCTGAAATAAAGATCCCCGAGACCTTAGAAGACCCAGCACTGGTGCTTAAGACCTTTGTGAAGACTCAGAGGGCGGTTGTGAACCCAAAGGGCAGAGCCACAAATTGATAGTGCTGCTCCTCTATCACAAAGGGCAAAAGCCTTTGATGAGGCCGAAAAATTGGCACCTGCAGGTACGCATCCCTGATGTCTATGGATGCCAGGAAATCTCCTACTTGGAGAGAGGCTACCAACGGTTCAGTGCCTTTAGATCCAGGATCGGTCTTATGTCCCCATTTGGTTTCAGTACCGTGAACAGGTTTGAATAAAACCCTGTACCCCTTTTGGGAAGCGGGACCTCCATAATCACAACTTGCTGCTTTAAGCGAACTAGTGCCTGGAACAATAAGCCCTTTTTTGCAAGGTCCGTGGGAATGCTGGACCTTGAAAATCTTTGAGAAGGGTAGGTTCTCGAGATCCAGCCTGTACCCCTGAGACACTGTGGAAATGAACCACTTGTCCTGATTTGGCATTCCCCAAACTCCTGCAAACTGCAGCGACCTTCCCCCCACCCACACGAGTGGAGGCGTCCCTTCACAAGGAAGTTTTGGTTCCAGTATTGGAGAATTTTTGGATCTAAGGCCTCTTTTGGCCCTGGCCTTGCTGTTTACTTTGGCCTCAGACCCCTGATGCTGCCTAGGGCCTGAAAAACCTGAGGAAACAGTGCATGGTCCCTTAAATGAGGGTCGTTTAACTACTTTTTTCTTAGGAAGAAGGGAGCCCTTTCCTCCAGAGATCTTCTGGATATACTTATCAAGATCCCCCCCAAACAAACGTTCTCCATGAAATGGAAAACCAGCTAGCAACCTTTTACAAGGGAGCTATGCTGACCAGCTTTTTAACCACAAAATTCTGCGCATGTGCACAGATAAAAGAGCCATGCGGGAGATTTGCTGTATGAAGTCTTTGAGGGCATCCATACCAAAGCATAGAACTTGAGGCAAATTTGCTGCCTCCTCAGCAGACTGTTCTCCCCTACTGGGCTGTTTAGCATGATCCTTCAAGGCTTGACAGACACCAGTTGCCGCAACTGGGGGCTGAATAGCGGAACCTGCCAGAGCGAATAAGCCTTTAACAAGGATTCCAGCTTCTTATCCGCAAGATCCCTAAAGACCTCCACATTATCTACTGGACAAGTTAAAGCGGAGGTTCACACAAAAATTGAACCTCCGCTTTTCGGAATCCTCCCCCCCTCCGGTGTCACATTTGGTAAGACAGGTATTTGCACCCACTTCCAGGATAGACTCCCACGGAAGTCTATGCCTCTTCCCGTCCCCACCGCGCTGTCTGCTGGGACACACACGGGTCCCAGAGACAGCAGGGACCAGTTAGGAAGCGCAGCGCGACTCGTGCATGCGCAGTAGGGAACCGGGAAGTGAATCCGCAGCGCTTCACTTCCTGATTCCTCTACAGAGAATGGCGGCGGCAGCACCCGAGGGACGATTCGGTCTCGGGTGCCGACATCGCTGGACCCTGGGACAGGTGAGTGTCCTTATTTTAAAAGTCAGCAGCTGCAGTATTTGTAGCTGCTGACTTTTAAATTATTTTTTTCGCGGGACTCTCTCTTTAAGGTCTTACTCAGGGAGGAGACTGCTGCATCTTAAACCGGTATGCTCCACTTTTTATCAAAGCTTTCCTTCATTGGATACAATCTCTTTGAAGGCACAAACATCCTATCTGGGTGCTCCCAGTTGGAATATTCCACCTGCTCCAAGATTGGATGGAAGGGAAATGCCTGTGCACCCTGCTGAGGTTTCAAAGAACCCAGGGAGGAACAAGTGGTTTCAGGGACCTCTACTGGAGGCAACTTAAAAGCTGTACGAACAATCTGCGTAAGTGCATGGGTGAGAAGCTTTTGTGATTCAGAAGCTGATACCATCTGAGCCTCTTCAGGCTCTGAATCACCTGAGGCAGATTCCTCTGTATGGATGTCAGCTGCATCAATAGCCATTAACTTCTTCTACCTCATCAACCCAATCTTTCTCCAATATAGGAGGAATAGGGGACGGGGATCTGTCATGCTTCCTGCCACCTTGTGTGACAGAAGAGATTATTCCAGCAATCTTGCTTTCTAAACCAGCCAAAGCTCATGATAGATCCTCCTTAATAACAAAAGCTGAGGTAGAAGCACTGGTAGTGGCCAAAATGCCAGATAGAGACAGCGGCTCAGACTGCAGGTCTTTCAGGGGAGGCTATTACAGCAGAGTTCTGATTAGCTTCTACAGGAGCTACTGATGGAACACTTGTGCCCCTTGCTCCCCTTGGAAGGCTCCTGTTTTTTTTTTTTTTGTTTTTTTAAATATGTTTATTGAGCTTTTACGAACAAAAGTACACAGTTCGTAAATATGAGAGTAATTAGCCGGAAAACAGTAATACAAGTAATGTAGAATAGTGAGCAGGATAAAACTGCGAGATTTGGGGCCTATAAACAATAATGCCCCGTACACACGGTCGGACATTGATCCGACATTCCGACAACAAAATCCTAGGATTTTTTCAGACGGATGTTGGCTCAAACTTGTCTTGCATACACACGGTCACACAAAGTTGTCGGAAAATCCGATCATTCTGAACGTGGTGACGTAAGACACGTATGTCGGGACTATAAATGGGGCAGTAGCCAATAGCTTTCATCTCTTTATTTATTCTGAGCATGTGTGGCACTTTGTGCTTAGGATTTGTGTACACACGATCGGAATTTCCGACAACGGATTTTGTTGTCGGAAAATTTTATAGCCTGCTCTCAAGGGGGAGGCTATATGGAGTTAGGACATTGCGGGCTGGATCCAGAGTTTGCCTAGTGTGTTAGCAAGATCTGCTCGCAGGTACCAATCCGTGTAGCGGAAGGGAGCCATATGGGAAGAGATTTCTTCTGGAGAAAAGGAGTGTTCAATGAAGTGACACCACCTTGCAATAAAGCGTTTCAGAGAAATGGAGTGTTGAGTGATGATACCCAATTTTTCAACGTGAAATAGCTTTAAGAGTGCTTGTTTGACTAAGGCAATTTGAGGCGGAGAGGGGTTGATCCAAGCAAACATTATTGCCCTGCGGGCTGCCAGTAGGCAGCTATGGACCCATTGAGGAAGAGAGGCATGGGTAGGCATTGGTGAAGAGGCTTTCGGAGTGTCGCAACTGAAGAGACATAATAGCGGGTCCTTGGGTAGACGTATATGTTGGGATCTGTCAATATAGTCCAACACCTGGTCCCAGAAGGTGGAGATTGCTTGACAAGTCCATAATCTGTGGAACAAGGATGGTCTTGGGATAGAGCACCAAGGGCATGCGGAGTCGGTTGAGTCAGTTTTGCTGTGGCGAAACGGGAAATATGCCCGATGGGTGATTTTAAACTGGGTTTCTCGCCATGTTTCGCACATTATTAGAGAGAGTACCCTTTGATATCCTGCGAGAATCTTCTCTGGTGCCTCTTGGTCATCCAGAATAGAGATCCAAGATTTGAAAAGGTACAATGTGGTATTTTGTAGCCTGATGGGTGATGAGGTTGGAGTATATGTCTGAAATGGAGTATGAATCCCGATCTATCAGGACATCAATGAAGGAGTGTTGGCAAGGGTTTTGACGAGTGCTACAGCAGGATCTGAGGTAGCTGGTTAGCTGGTGGTAGTGAAACTCCTGTGATGGCTTGAGGGAGAATTGTTTAGTTAGTTCCGAAAAGGGTCTAAAGGTACCTTGGACAGGATTAATGACTTCGGAGATAGTTGTTATGCCTGATGATGACCATTGGGTAAAAGCCTTATGATCCATAGAGGGGGGGAACATTGGGTTACCAAGTATAGGGAGGTGCTTTGAGATGGTAGAGGGTAGGCCCAGGATTTTTCGTATTTCTCTTCAGGCGATTACAGTGTCTCTAATCAGGAATTTGGATCTCAAAGGTTGGGGAAGGGCATGCAGCCTAGAATGCAGGACCGCCTGGAGATTGAACGGAGACACGAGGGCACCCTCCAGCATGCAGTTGGAGTAACGAAATTTTTTTGATAACCAGTCAATACCTTGTCTCAGTAGGCATGAAAGATTGTAGAATCTGATATTGGGCAGGCCCGCCCCACCCTCACACTTCGGGAGACAGAGTTTTTGAAGCGCAATGCGAGGTTTAAAAATAAGCATGTATCAGCAAACACATGTATCAGCAAACAAGGCGTCTGAACGCCACTCTCACGTCACTTCCGGTGCACTTCAACCTCCGGCCACTCCCTACGCGTCATCACGTAACTTCATCAGGGGATGAAGTCACGTGATGACGTAACGCGTAGGGAGTGGCCGGAGGTTGAAGTGCACCGGAAGTGACGTGAGAGTGGCGTTCAGACGCCTTGTTTGCTGATACATGTGTTTGCTGATACATGCTTATTTTTAACATTGCAGTGTAAGAGTCCAGCTTTAGTATTAAAATAAACCTTTTATGCTTTAACTCCAAAAAGGAGCATTTTGGCCAAATAATTTGAAAAACATCTGATTAGAAAAATATCACCATATTGACTTTTATTTAATTGATTTATTCATTAATGCCCCTGGATCGATTCACCAGTTCATTATTAAATTAATTATACATTTTATTGTATTTATTAGGCACTGTTTGCACTTTGTTTTTATTGTGTAGCGCGGGATCATTATTTGATTGATTTTACCTTTAGGCGATTCCCATCATCCAAAAGGAGCCATGGCTGAGGCAGTAGTAGGTATATGCATATGGAAAAATGCAGCGCATGTACAAATGAATATAGGTCTTTAAAATGGTGAAACAGTCAAGAAATAACTAATTGACCACAGGTGCCTTGAAACACAAACGTCCATAGATGGATGTGAATGTCCAACCGCACATGAGGTATAAGTACTCCAAGGGGTGGTGATAGTCTGATGGTTGTCAGAAAACACCTGGCATCATACAGCGACTTCCCAACCGAGAAACTGGGTCCCAATGGGTCATTCAGAGAAAGTGCAAAAAAGCCTCTTACCAGATCCTGTGGATTCCCATGTCAGCGTCAGGGAATCGCATGCGCAGTTTGTCACAAATGACGTGGAATGGGAGCTCAGGAATCGCCAATCTCTTGGATGGTGGTCTGTATGGATCTCGGCTGGCAACCGGATGGGTCCTCACAACGAACCGTCCTCACACCGAACCGTCCCAGCGTGCATCAGAAGTTTCACAAACGGTCCCCCGAAAGGAGCAATTGGAGGGACTGGATCTCATGCGGTAAATGTGGAAACAAAAAGAATGTGCCTCCACATGGTGCAGATAAAAAAGGGGTGTTTTTATTGACAAAAACGACCATACACAAATAAAAGCGTGATCACGGTGGATAAAAACAAATGGGCAACAAAGAGAGTGGTGTATGTACCTGGGTACATACACCACTCTCTTTGTTGCCCATTTGTTTTTATCCACCGTGATCACGCTTTTATTTGTGTATGGTCGTTTTTGTCAATAAAAACACCCCTTTTTTATCTGCACCATGTGGAGGCACATTCTTTTTGTTTCCACATTTACCACATGAGATCCAGTCCCTCCAACTGCTCCTTTCGGGGGACCGTTTGTGAAACTTCTGATGCACGCTGGGACGGTTCGGTGTGAGGACGGTTCGTTGTGAGGACCCATCCGGTTGCCGGCCGAGATCCATACAGACCACCATCCAAGAGATTGGCGATTCCTGAGCTCCCATTCCACGTCATTTGTGACAAACTGCGCATGCGATTCCCTGTCGCTGACATGGGAATCCACAGGATCTGGTAAGAGGTTTTTTTGCACTTTCTCTGAATGACCCATTGGGACCCGGTTTCTCGGTTGGGAAGTCGCTGTATGATGCCAGGTGTTTTCTGACAACCATCAGACTATCACCACCCCTTGGAGTACTTATACCTCCTGTGCGGTTGGACATTCACATCCATCTATGGACGTTTGTGTTTCAAGGCACCTGTGGTCAATTAGTTATTTCTTGACTGTTTCACCATTTTAAAGACCTATATTCATTTGTACATGCGCTGCATTTTTCCATATGCCTATTTTGTTGTTTTTGTCAAACTGTATGCAGCAGCTTTCATTCATTTTACTGGTTAGCGCGGTGTTTTCTATTTACCTCTGAGTAGTAGGTATATGTGTGATGGCCCAAATAGGGGTAACGCCACCGCAGTCATCGCCCCGTCGGATCCGGGACCATTGGGACCTTGGCAGAGTCCTAGAAGGAAGTTGAGGGATAACAGAATGGGTGGCCAGATACATAAAACAGTAAACAACAAGAGGATAATCCTCCTAAAACTTTCCATGAACTTCACTTTTTTCCCCATGGAGCCATCACCTAGATCGCCCCCGCCCAGGAGCGTCTCCTCCACTCATGTTGGCATGGGGCAGCCTCGAGGAGGGGGTCCAGGAGGACGGGAGGAGGGGAGAAAAGGCAGAAGGGGGTTAGGTAGGGAAGAGGGGGAGGGAGAAGAAAAAAAAAGGGGGGGGGAAGTAAGAGAGAGGGGCCTGGAATCAGTCAGGGGTGACCCACATACAGTAAGTTAAGAGTAACCAGGCACAACAATGTAAATAACATTATTTTAACATTAAGGGCCCACCGGACAATGTCAGAGATGGCGGGCTGTGACTACTGGGTCCATAAAGATTGAGTTCCTTGGTGTCAATTAGAAGAGAGAGAAGGATGAGTGTGTAATCAGCGGTGTGTTGAGCGACACCCAGAGGGAGCGACGCGCTCCCTTTTGTGGGGAGGCTTTTGAGGACTCTGCTAGCTCCTGGAGGACAAAGAAGATTTCCTGTGCAGAGATGACTGGCCAGAGGCAGAGGGGTCCTCCTGCTCCATGTCGGAAGGTTGTGTCGTATTAAGGTAGTGCTCCGCTTCAGATGGGGAGGTAAAGGAGACACGTTCGCCTGAAGCAGGTTGGATATGCAGGATCGCAGAGTGAATTTGATATGGTTGTTATAGAGGGACGAGCAAATCTCTGAGAAAGCCTTACGTCATCGCATAACTTCGACTGAGTAGTCAGCAAACAGTAGTAATGAGTGATCGTCCACAGAAAGGTTGCTTTGACGGCGGGAGTTTTGGAGTATGGCTTGCTTATCGGCATAATTTAGGTACCTGACAATCACAGGGCGGGGCTTGGAGCGGGACTCTGTTGGTTGACCGACACGGTGCGCCCGTTCCACCGTACAGGGGGTGCGGAGCTCCAACTGCTCCGGGATGATGGTGGAGCATATGGCGGTGAGCGAGGAGGCAGGATAGGATTCAGGGAGACCTATAATATGTAAATTGTTCCATCTGGAACGATTTTCGAGATCGTCCACTTTAACCTGGAGTTCCCGCTGGATTAAGGAAAGTCTGGCTACGGCAGCAGAGGTTGTGGCGGCTTCGTCCTCTATGGCGGAGATTCGGTCCTCAGCCTGGTCGATTCTGAGGGTTTGTAGTTGTGATTCCTTGTGAAGGTGTTCTAGCCCTTTAAGAACGGCTTGGTCCACTGCCTCAGTGACCATTGGGGTGAGGAGGGTCACCACAGCTTGTGCAATATTAGCAGGAGAGGCAGGGTCCATTTGGGTGGGTGTGGAGGGCTCCATAGGGAGAGCAGGGACCTGTGCTGTGTTCCCAGCGCTAAAATCCTCCAGCGCCATGTTGGATGCAGCATGTGCTGTGTCCCCAGCTTGTGGGGGGGGGAGCGGGGGCCGTTAGTGCGGCGGATCGCTCCACAAAAGCGGTCCATAATGTTGCCCCAGAGGAGAGAGGGGTGTAGGGAGGGAATACCTCTCGGCTAGCTGATTTAGTGGCAGCATATGGAGGAGCACAGCGGGAGCTGAGGTCTCCTAGCTCCTCTCCATGCGGCGCCCTAAGCGGAAGTGATCGGAAGACTCCTGTTTTAAATAGACGTCTTCGCTGCCACTTGCCATCACACAAAGGACTCACGTGCCACCACAGGATAGCCTGCTCTGCGTCCCTGCAGTCGGCCAGCAACAAGGCTTCTGACAGCTTGTTTTTTTTGTTTTGTTTTTTAATTTCCACCACCACGTGCACGCTCCCGCGCGCCTGGGAAGGGAGAAACGCAGACCAGCAATCCCGGGCCCCCTAGAGGGCAAAACAAAAAAGCACCGTCCAGCAAGGGAAGTTTTTTTTCTTTCAAAAACATGTCAGCCTCGGTTAAAACAGAGTTGCAGGGGAATATATAATAATCAGCCCCTGCTGGTACAGGTGCCACTTACTACTCCCGCCTCAGGACTAGGGCATAAGCCAGAGGTCCAGCCTTCACCCATCACGGCGGGTTCTGTCAGCCATTGACCTTCAAGAACTGCGTACCCTTTTAATGAGAGTCCACTCCCTTGGACCTGTACAGCACCCTACAGGAAATACCTTAGTTCTGAAGTGCCCAGGAATTTTGCAACGCAGGGTCGAGCGCCACTCTGGGTCGCATTACAGGAAAAACCTCATAGTTGCTTCTGATCTTCTTTATGAGGCTCGGGTACCATTTATCTTAGCATAGCAGCTTTTTTTAAATGGATCCGATTGAAAAAGCTGTCCCTTGATTCTCAAGAACCGGCTCGGGACCTTTTAGCTTAAAAAAAAAAAAAAAGAAGAAGTGACCATCCTCCTTTTAAGACACTGGCAGAAAATCTGAAGTACTTCCTGTATAGGAGGGGTTATATTCTGCCGGTATCCATTCACCTATAGGTGGCGTATAACCCAGGTACTGTAGTGATGTATATGGCTGCTCTGTGTTACGTGATGTACGAAAAAGAAATAAACAATATTCTCATCAAAAAAAAATATACGACAGATCTTTTTCTGTGTTTTTATAATATAAATGTAGCACTGGTAGATTTTTCAATCTACTGCTGATAGGTAAATTTAGTGGGTTATCTGTTTGTACATAGTCAGATTTGCCTCTGTTCCAGCTTGGCTGAGTTGCATGTAGTTTCACACTGTGCCTGTGGGTGTCGTTGTCACCATGGGTCAGTGTTGGAAAGGCAACGCGTTGAAGCGCATGAGTGCTCCTCTGTCCCGGAGACAACTCGGTGGAGGTGGTCCTCCGAGTTGCATTCTGGGGGAGGGTATTTATGGGACAGACGCCATGTTAAAGGGGCTTTTCCGTTCCACCTGCTGGCCCTCCTGGCGGTCAGGTATGCGCTAAGAGTACTACCTCGTGGTCCTCTGATCGGGAAGGAAGTCTGTCTGGGGCCTACCACAGCGGCAGAGGAATGGTCCTGGGCTGTCTATCCTATGTGAAGAAGCTAGACAACTGAGAAGATCCCAGGGGAGGACCCGTCATGGAAGGATCATGCAGAGTGCTGGTCTGGAGAGGGGCCTGGTGACTCAGTTGGAGGACGCATCCTAAAGTAATCCTACCGCATAGTACTGCCGGGATGGCTTAAAGGTTCTAGTGCTGTGTTTGCTGTTCATCGTAAACCATTACATCCTGTGGCAGAGGATCGTACGGGTTTTGTTCCAATCAAGTCTGTGGCAGAGACTTTTGTTCGTGCTGCGTACTGGCTGCTAGGTTAGTGAGAGAAACCTATCCAGGCGGGCAAAGATTCAACTCTACAGAGAGAATATATTCATCTACAAGCTTTCAATTCCTAATACTACACTAAGAAAAGGTATGTGAACTTCCCTGCAACTTTCCTTCTACCTCTTTCCTGCTACTTCCTTCAATTTACGTTTATTAAAGCATTGGAAAATATACTCAGGTGTCCAGCGCCTACATTGCCTGGAGTTAAACTCAACGGGACCCTAGACCCGGTTCTGGTGAAATAGAGGTAACGAAGGTGACAGTAACAGCCCACTTAAACCAGCGGCTCCACCGAGAGTTATTGCTACATTAATATTTATTATATATATACACACACACACACACACACATACATACACATGTCAAACTGATCCATGCGGTGATCCTGCTCATCCAACAAGGTAAGAATATTACTAGCAAGTGGATTGCCTGCATTTTCTGAATTCATGGCCTTCGCCTACTGTCAGGAACCATGAATCAGACGGAGACAGAAAATGCAGTAAAAATTGCACCATTTAATATAGTGGTAAAAATGGTACAAATAGTAAACGTAGTCAAAACATAGCCAGGTGTAACCAAATTGGGTAGTCAGAACAAGCCAGGAAATCAGGGAGCCAGAGATCAGCGTAGTCAGAGCAGCAGACAGGATCAGGAACCAGAAGGGACATCAGCCAGGCAAGTCTTCAACAGGAAACCAGCAGAGATTCTCTAGATATGTTGACCAAGGCAAAGGCACAGATATCTAATCCAGGCAGCTTAAATTGCCAGCAGGGCTTGTTAATGAGCAGGATATGATAGCCAGGTGAGTCACTGTGGAATCATGAGTACTGGCAATTAACCAACAGCTGAGCAGCCTGAGCTCTGATAAGGGAAGGCTGAGCCCAGCCCTTACACTCCCACGTGCGTGCAGGAGCGACATCATCGTGGCTCTGGCCAGTCACAGCGCCGGAGCCCACAAACCCGGAAGAAGTGCAGAGGAAAGATGTCCGGGCAAGCTGCGGGAGCCTCGTTCTAAGGTAAGTATTTCATAATGTGCTACTATGTGATGCATACTAGCACATTATGCTATTGCCTTGCAGGTTTTTTGTTTTTCATGGGGGGGGATTTTTCAGCGGTTTACTACCGCTTTAAGGTAAATAAATGTCCCACTCACCAAGATGATCACTGTGTACTAAAAAAAAAAAAAAAAAAAAAAAAAAAAAAAAAAATCACACTTTACACAGCCCATGGAACAGAGGTAGATTTTGATATAAACCACTTGGATATTTAACATTATATAGTCAGATGCAAATTTCCACCTACATGGGTGCATACATGGATAGATTAAATCCTCCTGGCAACAAGCCCCAGAGCATAAAGGAGTACATAGCAGACTCACTGCATAGCACACAGATAAAGCGTCTAAATTCCAAAGTGCACCATTGCTCAGAAAAAATACCCAAGATTATATAGTGTCAGGCTTAAACAATCCACCAGGCTGGAGATCCCTTTGTGCAGGGAGATACACTGATGATAGATAAAGCTCTGTGATTTTTTCTATAATATTCAAGGGGTTCTGCAGAGCAGAAACCCACAACCAACTATAATACTGACTCCTCCTCTAAGATAAATGGATTTTATATTTAATGATAATATGTGACCATTGTGAATAGTGTAAATGTGGAGTCTATGGGACAAACTCCAACTCCCTTGTTTCCGTGTATCTATTGTCAAACTGTATTCCAAAAGATCAGATGCATTCTGTGTTATTTTAAAACTATATATATTAGAATGCCCCAATTTGGGTGCAAAAGCATTCAAGATAGGTGCTGAGTGTTGAGAAAGACAGAACAATTTGAGGACACCCTGTGACCAGAAGAGGAGTATCCACCACTTTTTAAAGGTGTTTAACCACTTCAGCCCCGGAAGGTTTTACCCCCTTAATGACCAGAGCATTTTTTGCGTCGCTTTCTGCGTCGCTTTAACTAACAATTGCGCGGTCGTGCGACGCTGTACCCAAACAAAATTGATGTCCTTTTTTCCCCACAAATAGAGCTTTCTTTTAGTAGTATTTGATCACCTCTGCTGTTTTTATTTTTTGCGCTTTAAACAAAAAACTATTTTGAATAAAAAAACAATTTTGTTTACTTTCTGCTATAATACATATCCAAAAAATATATATATATAAAAAAACAAATTTATTCATCAGTTTAGTTCGATTTATTTTCTTCTGCATATTTTTGGTAAAAATTTTTTTTTTAAAAATCGCAAAAGGCGTATATTGATTTGAAATTTTTTTTACTAGTAATGTGATTTTTAGCAGGACTGCGACATTGCAAAGGACAAATCTGACCCCAAATTACACCTTTTGGGGACAAGTGACAATATTACATTGATCAGTGCTAAAAAAATGCACTGATCCCTGTTCTGCCTCTTCTTGCCGCAATCGCGGGCCGCTGGTACACATCGAGTCCGTGGGACCCGCAGTCACGCTCCCGAGGCACGCGGCAGGTGTGCGCGCGCTCGCTATACAGCTTTTGTGGACTGACATACAGGTATGTCAGTTTGAGCAGAAGAGCTGACCTGCCGCAGTATATTTGCGTTAGCAGGTTGGCAAGTGGTTAAAGGTCTTTCCTAAATTAGAGAATAAATGTAGAGGGTGCCCCACAAATCCTGCAACCCTGCCAAGCTGGCCAAGGATCTCCTGTGAAGGAGAGATAGACTGTCAGTGTCTGCAGTGGGGAACTTCTTCCCCTCTTTTCCTCCTCACTGACTCACACAGGCATTTTCTCACTCTCTGCTCCCTCCCCTGTGTTCCTATTAGCAGGGGGAGAGGGAGCCAATCAGAGGGTAGGCATTAACAAGAACCAATGGGAAGGACCTTAACAGCAGCAGCAGCAAAGGATCCTGGGACATGTAGTCATCATCTAAAATGGCCCCATAGCCTTGTGTGGGGCAGAACTACAAGAGCCAACATGCTCTGGGGCAAAGGAACCAAAAGACTCCATCTTGCTTATCCGAGGAGAGGCAGTCACCACGAGGCAAGAGCGGAGACTGGACCCGGGGGTCAGGTGTTGCCTCCTGGGTCATCCCACCAAGTTATTCTGGGCATCAGCGGCCGGTCAAGGACATCCAGCCTGAGAGAAGGGGATCCCAGGTGCACCTGCACCGACGGTGTGAAGCATTCTAGTGTGAGGTGACCAGTCAGGTCACTAGAAGAGCCTGCCGGTTGCAGGACGTTCATTTGGACCTTGCCCACAGGATTGGAGAGAGGGCACTTGTCCATTTGCAGAAAAAATAAATCAGTATTTATTATGTAGTTTAACAACGGTTGTACTGTATATATCAAAATAAGAATAGTAAGAATACATTCCTTTATAAAACATGCTCTCCTATAAATACCTTAACATGTTTCCCAGCGAAAACTGCTTCCTCAGGGGCCACAGGGAGCAGAACATAAATCTAATAAACAAACAATATGCACATCAAAAAAGAATTGCTGATTGCTAAGTAGTCACTGACTATGTTTATGAAGTTTTGTGTGCAGAAAAGCATAAGTGATGGAAGAGTTTATACAAATAATTGTGCTGAGGTTTGTACATGTCTTTTAGAGTCTCGCTTGCGGCACAGGAACTATTCACACAATAATGAATGAAAATTCTCAAATCTTTTAGTAAATGAGCCTGTCTCATACTGTTTTACATAATACACATTGATGTAAGTGACATATTCTGGTTCTTCTACTAAAGGGCAGTTTACACAAAGTGGGTCAGGGCGCCCTGACCTAACTCACAGACTGACCCAAGCTAATAGTTAACTAATTTTAAAGCTAATTTTTATTTGACCAATATCAGTGCAGTTATTGTGTAATGCTAAAATCAAATATAAATATCTCATAAAAACACACCTCATTCTTAGCAGAGATAAAGAAGTGAATCAGGTAAGTTTAGAGTTATTTTAAAAGGAAAAATTTGCACTAGGTGTAAATTGTTGTGAATAAAAATATAAATCTATGAAAAAATATATAGTGCTCAAGTGTACAAATATACAATATAAACCTATGAAGAAGTATCCTGCAGCTATACGCTATAACCCTGATAGGGGGCACCACTAAAAATGTATATAAAGAGCGCAGCGCTGGATTTAAATAAACAGTGAAGGATATACAGTGAAAAATATTTTAACAGTGAAAAAATATTTTGTTATGTGCAAATAAAACTGTGCACATTAATCACTAAAATAATGTCCATGAATTAAACAAAACCAAAATATGAATTAACGTCCATGAGACATGTGAAAAAACCACTCTGGGTATCTGACTTCCACCGCTGTAAAACCCGTCACCAGAAAGATTAAAGGCTTACCGGACAGCCTTTAAAAAAAGGCATGAATCAATCTCCGCTGTGGATGCTGTCCCTTCTATGGATGGATACTGCTGTGAAGCACTAGATGGTTTTTCTCAAATCAGTCAGCCATGGAGGAGAGCCGATCCCAGTGGTATGGATATCCAAAAAGAAAGAAAGAGATGCTCCGATAGTGTAGTAAATTATTGGTTCCTTTATTAAAATGCCAGAAAGGCGTTCAGCAATGCAAAAATCCTTGCAAGGAATGATAAAAACAACTCCGGTGGAAAATGAAAGTTCGTGCATGCGCAGTCCGTGCGTACGTGTCTACATGTACGCATGGACTGCGCATGCGCGAACTTTCATTTTCCACCTGAGTTGTTTTTATCATTCCTTGCAAGGATTTTTGTATTGCTGAACGCCTTTCTGGCATTTTAATAAAGGAACCAATAATTTACTACACTATCGGAGCATCTCTTTCTTTCTTTTTGGATATCCATACCACTGGGATCGGCTCTCCTCCATGGCTGACTGATTTGAGAAAAACCATCTAGTGCTTCACAGCAGTATCCATCCATAGAAGGGACAGCATCCACAGCGGAGATTGATTCATGCCTTTTTTTAAAGGCTGTCCGGTAAGCCTTTAATCTTTCTGGTGACGGGTTTTACAGCGGTGGAAGTCAGATACCCAGAGTGGTTTTTTCACATGTCTCATGGACGTTTATTCATATTTTGGTTTTGTTTAATTCATGGACATTATTTTAGTGATTAATGTGCACAGTTTTATTTGCACATAACAAAATATTTTTTCACTGTATATCCTTCACTGTTTATTTAAATCCAGTGCTGCGCTCTTTATATACAAGTTTAGAGTTATGTTTTTTGGTAAAGAGATATTGGAGTAGAACTTCTAAGTACTACCCAAGGATCGTCCGTGTTCATTGAATGCTGCCAGCCAGCATTGGGTTAGTGTGTATGCATAGGCAAAACATTATTTTTTTTTAGTTTGGATAGCAGAGGGAAGGATTAAAACTCCTGTCAAGTCTGTATTGCTGTCTGTGCAGAGTCACCTTTACTATTTGTCCTGATGACCATTTTCATAGATGCAGAAAATAATTGGAAATCTAAAATTGTACAGTTGTCACCAAAGCAAAAGCTGAAAAGTTCCAATGGGAACCTCTGTTATGGCGATGACTGTCTAATAGAAGATTTCCTTTCACATCCTCTTGTATCAACGGGACAGGAAGTAAAGGGAAATCTCCTCAAGTGGACTAAAGTAGCAAAAAAACAAAATAGACAGGGGTCCTTATCCTTTCCTATTCTAACCAAAGCTGAACAAAACGTTGGTGGTTATACAGTTTAACAGAATTCTTATACATTTTGGAAAGCCATGCATACCCTAGAAGGGTGGACATAACATTTTCACATACAATTGCACCTGGAAAAATTCACACTTATTTCCATGTATAACTCTCTCATGGTTGGAAAAGCAAGGTGTCACTTCCTCACTGAAGGAATCGCTACGTCACCAGTGAGGGGGTGATGCCCCACTCACCCAGTCAGCTAGACCATAAAGGTGGCCATCCTGCAGGCTGAATGAAAACAAGGAACATATTTGTCCATCCACACTACACACTGTGGATGGACTAATCCCGTACTTCAGCTATTGTATTTTTACAGTACAATAGCCGCAGTGGCTGCACTTGATTGGATGCAGCTGCTGTTGGGTCAACAAGTTTCCTCATGGCATCTTCAATTTTTTTGACTACTTCCATCCCGGGCACTTTCACCCCCTTCCTGCCCAGGCCAATTTTTAGCTTTGAACACTGTCACACTTTGAATAACAATTACTCAGTCATGCAACACTTATACATACTGTCACCAGAGCAGTACAGTGTCATCATATGACTGGTGTGGTGGTTATCAGGGACACTGGCTGGTGAGAATGTAGAAAAAAAAAAGATTTTCAATCATTTTTGTTCTTTTTTTTACATATACTGTGACCAGAGCAGTACAGTGTTAACATAGTGATGATCACTGTTATAAGCAATCATTTCTATGAATGGCATCCATTCATTCATTGGTGGAGATGAACTAAACTGGTGCACACAGAATCTGGTGCAGCTGTGCATGGTAACCAGTCAGCTTGTTCAGTTAAGCTTTCACAATAAAATCTAGAAGCTGATTGGCTATGATGCACAGCTGCACCAGATTCTGTGTCCTCCAGTTTTAGTAAATCTCCCCCTTTGTGTACTACTGTTAAAACGGTGATTGGCCACAGCTATCACAAGGTACAGATGTGCTGTGATTGGCCCTGTCTGTACCTTCACCAATCACAGAGATCATCACAGTAGTACACAATGAATGGCTATGAATGAAAGTCATTCATTGTGTACAACTGTCATGTGATCACTGTGATTGGACACAGCGATCACATGGTACTGGGGCTGGACCAGTACAAGGATCTGCTGTCCGCCGTGTCCACCAGACACAGTGGGTTGTCCGTCGCAGCGCAGACCTTAGAGAGCGTGTGAGGCACGTGACCGGGAGGACGTCATATGACATCCACCCAGGATGGGAAACCTCCAACTCGGCCATCATTTGTCTATAGACCGGGCAGGAAGCAGTTAATCAAATGATATTGGACAGAAGGCAGCGGCCAGGACTACCCACTGAGCAAATTTCATAAGGTTTCTCGGGAACTGTCCATAATGTGCATGGAGTATGGCCAGAGTAACACATGGAAGTATCTTTTACTTCATTGTTTAGAGCTGCTTAGCAATTCTATCATTAACCAGTTACTGCCAGCGAGGCTCACTGGTGTGACATGGCCTTTAGACAGACAACACCTCCTGAAGGGTATCAGTGGGTTGGGGTAACTTTACACAAACATGGTCACTTTTCTCTAAATGAGCACATTGACAATGTCTCTTTATTTCCCTGCCTGATCCTCACTGAAATATGAAGAATAAGTCTCCTGATTGGGATATGAGCTCAGAAACCACACACTGTCACCTGCCTGGCTGTTCAGTATGGCAGATGTGCTAAAACAGAAAACATGCACGATTTCAACTGTGTATTTAACTGTCAGCTTGTAATATTATTGGTAAAGCCAAAGTGAACCTGCTATGGCAGAGGACAAACTGGGGGACAAGTGAGTACTACAGTTAGACATACAGTTCATTGTTTTTACTTATCTTACTACAGACATTTATATAGCACGGATAATTTATACAGTGTTTTACATTTTATACATTCACGTCAGTCTGTGCCCTAAGGAGCTTACAATCTAAATTTCTTTTCATACATGCATACACACACTAGTGCAATTTAGGCTGCAGCCAGTTTTTCTGTCAGCACATCTTCGGAGTGTGGGAGGAAACCCACACAAACCCAGAGATAGGATATCTGTCCCCTTCATTGCTCTACCTGCTTGTGGCTATTTCAAATCTAATTAGTAGTTTTCACCTGCAGAACCTGCAGTCAATCATTAATCACTTAAAGACTGCTCACTGCATATATACTGCGGCAGGGAGGCTCTATTGCGTGAAACAACCTACCTGTACGTAGGGTTGCCACCTCATCCCTTTAAACCCGAACACATATGAATTACACAGGTTCTGAGGCTAATTAAATGCAGATAAGGCAACAAGTGAGTTTAATTACCACCTTAATCAGCCACAGAACCTGTGTAATTAATATGTGTTCAGGTTTAAAGGGATGAGGTGGCAACTCTACCTGTACGTCATTTTGTGCAATAGATACTGTGGGCGCACGTGCCCACTGCACGGAGGGAGAGCCAATCAGCGATGTCTGTCGGTAAACCGCAATCGCTCCACAGAGAGGCAGAACGGGGATCTGGTTATGTAAACAAGGCAGATTCCCCATTCTGACAGGGAAGTACACAGAGATCTGTGTGTTCTTCCTGTCAGTCCATCCCCCACACAGTTAGAAAACACTCCCAGGGAACACACTTAACCCTTTGATTGCCCCTGATGTTAACCCCTTCCCTACCAGTGTCATTTATACAGTAACAGTGCATTTTTTTTAGCATTGATCACTGTATTGGTGTCGTTGGCCCCAAAAAGTGTCAGATTTGTCCGCCCCAATGTTGCAGTCCCGCTAATAATCACTGTTCGCCGCCATTACCAGTAAAAACAATAAAGTCTCTAAATCTATCCCGTAGTTTGTAGACACGATAACTTTTGTGCAACCAATCAATATACGCTTATTGATTTTGTTACCAAAAATATGTAGAAGAATACATATTAGTTTAAATTGATGAAGAAATTAGATTTTTTTTATTTAATTTTTTTGGATATGTATTATAGCAGAAAGTAACAACAATCGTTTTTTTTTTTTTCAAAATTATCAGTTTTTTTTTGTTTATAGTGCAAAAAATAAAAACCGCAGATGTGATCAAATACCACCAAAAGAAAGCTCTATTTGTAGGAAAAAAAGGACGTACATTTTATTTGGATACGGCGTCGCACGACCATGCAATTGTTAGTTAAAGTAACGCAGTACTGTATTGCAAAAAATGGCCTGGTCATTAAGGGGGTAAAACCTTCCGCGGCTGAAGTGGTCAACCTGTGCAGTGCCATGCTTGATGCCTCATGCTTGAACACAAACAGAAATTGCTGACAAAGGAATGTGGACATTTACTCTACTATAGGATATTTCATCATGAAAATCGGGAATGTTTGTTTTTTAATTTTTGGAGCAGCTGGCTCCAGCAAAATGGCCGCCGGCACCACCGCTAGATCTTCCCCCTTGTGTTCAGTGGAGAGAGGAAGGGGCTCGATTCGTGCAGCCAATGAATCGGCTTCTTTAGCTGCACGGATCGGCCCCTCCCCTCTCCACTGAGTGTCTTGCGCGCCGCAGTTTTCTTTTTTATTGCTATGCCACGCCTACAAATGCATGTCCCACCCCCTAATTATTATACGGCTCCGCCTACAGCCAAAAAAGTGTCCCACAAATTTTTTTTGCAATGTTGGCAACTATGCTATACCTCTCCCTGCACTGAGGCCAAACAGATCGAGTACAGGCATAACTCAATTTGCTCCTCTCCTGGGCCCAGCTGGCCAGGATCTGTCACCTGTAAGAGTGCTCTGAGCAGAGGTTCACTGTACACAGAGCCGGTGCAAGGCTATTTTGTGCCCTAGGCAAAACCAGCTATGTCTCCCCTCCCCCCCCAAAAAAAAAAAAACACAGGTCACTGGACTATGGGTGAGCAGGGACTTAGGTAGAAGTGCACCTGCATCTGTGGTGGCACTGGAAAAAAGATTGTCCCTGCATCTTTGGTGTCACTGAAAGAAAGCCCCAGCTTTGGTGGTTTCACTGGAAGGACAAATATCCTTCTGTCCGTGTTGTCACTGGAGGAAAAAAATTGTCCCTGCATCCATATGTGACGTGCACCAGTAAATTTAAGCGGGTGGGGTGGTAGGAAGCTGGCAGTTGGGTGCAGGGTGGGATGAAGATGACAGGGGGTGGGGTGGTAGGATGCCAGGCACTGGGGGATTTTCATGAAGATGGAGATAATGATGATATTGAGTGAGGTAGTAGGAAGCTGACATGGATACATGGGGGATGAAGATGACAGGGGGTATGTTGGTAGCAAGCTGAGAGGGTGATGAAGATGACAGAGGGTGGGGTGGTAGGAAGCTGACAGGGGGATGAAGATGACAGGGGGTGGGTGGTAGGAAGCTGACGGGGGATGAAGCTGACGGGGGATGAAGATGACAGGGGGTGGGATGGTAGGAAGCTGACGGGGGATGAAGATGACAGGGGGTGGGGTGATAGGAAGCTAACAGGGGGGATAAAGATGACAGGGGGTGGGGTAATAGGCAGCTGACAGGGGAGATAAAGATGACAGGGGGTGGGGTGGTAGGATGCTGACAGGGGGGATGAAGATGACAGGAGTGGGGTGGTAGGAATCTGATGGGGGGTAAAGATGACAGGGGGTTTAATGGTAGGAAGCTGATGGGGGGGTGAAGATGACAGGGGGTGGGTTGGTAGGATGCTGACAGTCAGGATGAAGATGACAGGAGTGGGGTCGTAGGAAGCTGATGGGAGGATGAAGATGACAGGGGGTGGAATGGTAGGAAGCTGTCGGGATGAAGATGACAGGAGTGGGGTGGTAGGAAGCTGACGGGGGAGATAAAGATGACAGGGGGATGAAGATGACAGCGGGTGGGTGGTAAGAAGCTGACGGGGGGAGTGGTAGGAAGATGACAGGAGGGATGAAGATGACAGGGGGTGGGGTGATAGGAAGCTGACAGGGGGATGAAGATGACAGGGGGATGAAGATGACAGGGGGTGGGGTGGTAGGAAGATGACAGGGGGATGAAGATATTAGTGGGGTACCGGGGAGATGATGATAAAAAGTAGGATGATAGGACTCAGAGGTGGGGTGGTGGGATACCAGGAACAGGGGGATGAAGAGGAGCATGATGATGACAGGGGGACAGTAGGTGACATCATATCATCAGGGCTGTGTGTGTGTGAGGTCACGGGTGGATGTTGGGGGTGCCCTCGGTCAGCGAGTGACGTCACGGTCACAGGATGCTGTCAGTGTTGGGCAGCAACACCGTCATGCGGTACCTTGTGACCCCGGCAGACTGGCTCCCTGATGATCGCTACTCCTGCTCTGGCAGGTCTTCCACTACGGCCGTCCGTCCATCCTGGAGAGATCAGGGAGCTGCTCAGCCACAGCGGTCATTATCAGCGCTCTGCACATGGTAGGAGATCCGTAAAAACAAGGGAGGAGACGGGGGAGGGGAGCACATGGATCCACCTACTGAGTCAACAACTGGTGGATGGAGGTTGTGACAAGCTCCCAGCACCTCCTCCTCTTCCTCCACAGGACTGGATGGCGGCAGCTTGCTCCCTGAAAGGACTACTACTGTCACACATCCAGATAGCGGACGTGGCTGCGCCCTAGGCGGCTGACTAGCGGTAGCGCTGGCCCTGACTCTACGGAGAAGAGATCAGGCATCTGACTTCTCCTCTGTAGTACCCAATGGTCATCCTGGAGGTAAAGCCCACAGTCTGCTGATAAAATGGAAATCAAACTCATGGCTACTCTTCATCTCACTGACACCAAGGGGGGCGCTCTTCATCTCTGTTTATTACTTTGCTTGTATTTTTTTTTTGCAGAAAATCCTTGGTAAGATGTTTTCAGTAACAACACTTCTGTTTATCTGTGGAATTCTCTTTGGCCTTTCCCAATGCCAAGCAGGAGACTGGGACAAGTTTAAAGAAAAGCATCTCACCTCTAATGAGACCGATAACTTCAGCTGCGACAAAGCCATGAGAAACCCTATATTTATTGTAGATGGGCCGTGCAAGGACTTCAATAGCTTCATCCATTCAACTAACACTGCACCAATCAAGGATATCTGCAAAAATGTCGCTGGTCCTAAAGATAAAAGCAGTACAGAAAAATTTCCGGTAACTAATTGCAGAATAATCCGCAGGTGCCAATATTCTCAAAAAGCTTATAACGATTACATATGTATCCAATGCAGAAATAACGTACCTGTTCACTTTGTTAGATTAGGAAAGTGCTAATAAGGAAAAGATTTTATTTTTTCCTTTTGCTTTACTGCATCCTTTGCTTTTAAAAAAACACATGACAGTCATCTTGCCTCCTAAATCCTATATCTAAGCTCATAAAGTCAGGGGATTCAGTCTGACTGACATTTTCCCTTATGCACCGATTGTTTCTCATTACATGACAATCTGTACAATAAAGTAGCTTTACTCTCTTTCACATTGTTTGTTTTTTTTTCAGTTGTGTAATCTGCCTTTTAAACCCCGAGCACACTTATTAAATAGACAAAAATATATATTCTTTATTCAATAAAGAGCTCTTATGCTTAACTGCTGTAACCCATGGCAGCCAATCAGAATCCATGTACTGGTCTGACTTCATCAGAATTGATTCTGATAGGCTCCCTGGTTACTACATGTAATGTGGAACTAAATCCACCAATTTAAGGGCCAGTTCACACCATATGTAGTCTAGTGCGTTTTTGTTCTGCATCAAAAAAATGCATGGAAAGTAGGTTAGATGGTTTCCAGTGGCATAGTTCACACCAGTGCAATCAGTTCCAGGGATTTTCAGTTCCAGGAAAAAAAGTAAAACATGCTGCATTTTTCCTGCACTGGAACACAGTACAACGCATCAAAAATGCACTGAAACGCATCAAAACTGGACCCTAGAAAAAAGAAAAAAAGCACCTGGAAAGCATCTGGAAACACATAAAAAATGCACCATAAAATGCACCAGAACGCATCAAAAATGTGTTATAATTGCGCATATAGAAACACATCCAGATTAGATCTGGAGTGCATTCTTGTGGTGCGAACCGGTCCTAACTGTTTTTGTTACATTCAAGCCATGCCTTCTTAGTGTGCTTATGTTAGCTTTCAAATGAACTGTCAAGCCATCATATGGCTGGTGTCAGAGCTCATCACATGTGCAGCATCATGGCAACTGTAGATTCAACAGAGGATAAGATGTCAGCTTCCTTGGCTGTAAAAGATAGGAGGTTTTAGTTCTGTTTTAACCACTTCAGCTCCGGAAGATTTAACCCCCTTTATGACCAGACTATATTTTGCTATTCAGCACTGCGTTACTTTAACTGGCAAGTGCGTGGTCATGCAACGTTCTACCCAAATGGAGTTTATATAATTTTTCCCCACAAATAGATCTTTCTTTTGGTGGTAGTTGATCACCACTGAGTTTTTTATTCTTTATTATATAATCGAAAAAATGACCGAAAATTTGGAAAATAAAATAAGAATTTTTATTTTCTGATATAAAACAAAAATCAAATTTCTCCATAAATTTAGGCCAAAATGTATTCTACTACATGTCTTTGGTAAAAAAAATCCCAATAAGTGTATATTGATTGGTTTGCGTGAAAGTTATAGCATCTACAAATGATGGTATAAATACTGAAGTTTTTATTTACTGTATTTATCGGCGTATAACACGCACTTTTTTCCCCTTAAAATCAGGGGAATATTGCGGGTGTGTGTTATACGCCGATCCCCTGCTGACTGTGAGAGGAGCGATCACCGGCCGCTGATATACATCGATAGCCGAGTGTACTCGGCTAGGTTCGGCTAGCTCCGCTCACAGTCATGCCCTATGATGGACACAGGGAATGGGCGTGACTGTGAGCGGAGCTAGCCAAACCTAGCCGAGTACACTCGGCTATCTGTATATGGGCGGCGCTCGGCTCCACTCAGTCACGCCCATCCCAGGCGGGACTACAAGTGGAGCCCAAAGTGGCCGAGAGCCGCCGAGAAGCGGCTCTGTGTGTCTCGGCCGCGACATTTTCAAACTGCAGCGACACTGGCAAGTCACTGCAGTTTTACTGCAGCCTGGGCAAGGCTGCAAATGGACAATGACAAAACAGGAGATGGGCACTGATAAGGCTGAAAATGGACACTGATCAGGCTGCAAGGCTGCAAATGACACTGGACAAGCATGCAGATGGACGCTGTGCAAGGCTGCAGATGGACATTTAAATGTAAGTTTTTTTTCCTTAAAACTTTTTTTTCCTTAAAATTCCCTCCTAAACTTGGGGTGCGTGTTATACGCCGATAAATACGGTATTTATTTTTTTATACTAGTAATGGTGGTGATCAGCATCTTACAATGGGACTGCGATAGTGCAGCGGGAAATCTGACACTAACTAACACTGTGGGGGGGACTGACACTACCATCACCAGTAACACTAATATAGTGATCAGTGCTAATAATATACACTGGGGGTTATATATGAAAGGCAAATCCACTTTGCTCTACAAGTGCAAACTACAAGTGCAAAGTGCACTTGGAAGTGCAGTCACTGTAGATCTGAGGGGAAGATCTGAAATGAGGGGGAAGCTCTTCTGATTTTATCATCCAATCGTGCAATATAAAATGCTGTTTTTTATTTTCCTTGCATGCCCCCCCTCGGATCTACAGCGACTGCACTTCCAAGTGCACTTTGCACTTGTAGTGCAAAGTGGATTTACCTTTCCTAAATAACCCCCACTATCACTGTACTAATGACACTGGCTGGTAAGGGGTTAACATTTAGGGGCAATCAAGGGGTTAACTGTGTGCCTTATGCCCCGTACACACGGTCGGACATTGATCAGACATTCCGACAACAAAATCCTAGGATTTTTTCCGACGGTTGGCTCAAACTTGTCTTGCATACACACGGTCACACAAAGTTGTCGGAAAATCCGATCATTCTGAACGCGGTGACGTAAAACACGTACGTCGGGGCAGTAACCAATAGCTTTCATCTCTTTATTTATTCTGAGCATACGTGGCACTTTGTGCATCGGATTTGTGTACACGCGATCGAAAATTCCGACAACGGATTTTGTTGTCGGAAAATTTTATAGCATGCTCTCAAACTTTGTGTGTCGGAAAATCCAATGGAAAATGTGTGATGGAGCCTACACACGGTCGGAATTTCCGACAACAAGGTCCTATCACACATTTTCCGTCGGAAAATCCGACCGTGTGTACGGGGCATTACAATGTTTAGTGTGTGTACTGTGTGCTGTTTTTCTCAGCAATGTTCCAGTTTTTACTCCCTGTTTTGAAGGGAGGAAAAAAATGGCACATCGCAGCTGTCCGTACAGAGCCCTGTGTTGTTTGCCAGCACAGGGCTCTCTTCTGTCATTCGCTCCGCCGATCAGCAGGTTCTGGCCATAAATCATTGGCAGCATGACAGCACAGCCTGGGCAGCGCACGTGTGCCCCCTACCCAGAGATGCAAATCGCATGTATTTACGTGATTCTGCACTGGCGAGCTACCCTTTAGCAGTAAAGCTACAGGAGACAGTTGGCAAGTGGTTAAAGCAGACCATGTATCACGGAGGCAGCACATCATTTGCTTTTGTTTCACATTCATGTTGCTCTGTTCAGTGGTCAGAAGCAAAGTAAAATACATACTTCTTCCAGATATAGGAGAGCGTGTGAGTCGCACTTCTTTCTCCAATTTACAGTGGCAGTGCTTGGCAAATAGCTGCAAAGACCCCTAGTGCTGTCACATGGTGACCATGAAAGATTTATTAACCTTGTGTATCAACCCTGTGCAGTGTCAGGACAAGGTCATCCAGCGCCCAAGGAGAACATGCCAAGCTGCCCCATGACAAATGCCAAGCTGCCCCCCCATAACCAATTATCTCACCCATACCTGATCATTATACATACATAGAAATTGCAGAGGTCAGGATTGGATAAATTACAAAATGCAAGGGTCAATAATGTGTTACAAACATGTGGTAGTGAATTTCATTTTAAACAGATATTGGTTACCAAAGGAGGCATCATCCCTAATGGCATAATCCAAAGAAAATAAACAAAGAATAAATTGCGCTAGTCAGTGAATATATCACTCCTTATAATACTGTGACACACTAAACAAGTGGATAAAAATAAAGTGCAATGTGCAAAAAGCAGATGATGAAATCCTTAGTAAAACATGAGTCTTTGGAATAAAAAGAAAAAGGAAGAAAAATGGTCCAAGAATACGTGTATATTCCACCACCAAGTGACTAGATGCAGGATTTTTCAGTGGCACGCCACATAAGTAATCAGGGACTCTTAACAAATGGTTGGGACCACCTACCTCTAGGATGGTCAAGTAGGGAAACAGAATACCCTCTGATTATCCCCTGCCTCCCAATCATCCTGGGGCAAGGGATAATCATAATAGATGAAAAGCTCCAATAGTGTAATACTATTTAAATAGGATTTATTGAAAATGAAAAGCCAAATGGCTACTTACTTTTTTACTATAATCCAAAGAAAAAAGTGTGGGACTTTGTATATGCCTCCAATTGTACACAGACAGCAGTTAAAAAATTTCCAAATTTTATTAACAAATCACATTAAAGACATGATATAAGTGCATAGTAAAACAATTCATTTATTACACAAGAGGTCACAACTTCACCATCAACCAATCAGAAATATAACCAGAGTGAGATATCTCTGGTCGATGTGATGGGGACAACGCGTTTCTTCAGGACCTTACAGACCTCACTTTTATCCACGTAAGACACCAATACAGTTTAAAAACTGGAAATGAATAAAGCATGAAATAAAGATCAATGATATTGAAATTAATCACAGAAGCTATCCTCACAAAAAAAGTATTAATCATTTATACAAAAGATCAATAAAATGTCTAAATCAATTTATGGAATCATCATCCACATGAGACAGAATAAAAGGTTGGATTCCAAATGAAGCCCTGGGGAGAAAAATAATCCCAGATGTAAGGTGTATGTAATATATAATGTGTAGGAGTCAAGAGTACAGAGATCAGGAGTATATACACCCTAGTGCACACCAGTACTCCCTATGCGGCATTTCACACCTACATATATACGCACACATACATACAAACACTCACATATGAATATACATAAAATCACCCATTTACAGTATCTCACAAAAGTGAGTACACCCCTCACATTTTTGTAAATATTCTATTCTATCTTTTCATGTGACAATACTGAAGAAATGACACTTTGCTACAATGTAAAGTAGTACAAAGGTGAGGAGTACAAAGACAAGTGTGTGTTGCCTACAGTTAAGTATGGCGTTGGGGGTGTCATGGTCTGGGGCTGCATGAGTGCTGCCGGAACTGGGAAGCTACAGTTCTTCGAGGGAACCATGAATGCCAACATGTACTATGACATACTGAAGCAGAGCATGATCCCCTCTCTTCGGAGACTGGGCTGCAGGGCAGTATTCCAGCATGACCACTGCCTTGCTAAAGAAGCTGAGGGTAAAGGTGATGGACTGGCCAAGCATGTCTCCTAAACCCTATTGAGTATCTGTGGGACCTCCTCAAATGGAAAGTGGAGGAGCGCAAGGTCTCTAACATCCACCAGCTCTGTGATGTCGTCATGGGGGAGTGGAAGAGGACTTGAGTGGCAACCTTTTAAGCTCTGGTGAACTCCATGCCCAAGAGGGTTAAGGCAGTGCTGGAAAATAATGGTGGCCACAAAAAATATTGACACTTTGGGCTCAATTTGGACATTTTCACTTAGGGGTGTACTCATTGCTTTGCCATGAGGTGCCATGTTGAACTTCCAGTGACCAGTATGAGAGCGATCACACGAAATTGAACACACCTGCTCCCCATTCACACCTGAGACCTTGTAACACTAACGAGTCACATGACAACAGGGAAGAAAAATAGGCTAATTGGGCCCAATTTGGACATTTTTACTTAGGGGTGTACTTACTTTTGTTGCCAGCAGTTTAGACATCAATGGCTGTGTTTTGAGTTATTTTGAGGGGACAGCACATTTACACTGTTATACAAGCTGTACACTCACTACTTTACATTGCAGCAAAGTGTCATTTCTTCATGAAAATATTGTGGCATTGGGGATTATTCAGCTCAGTGATAGATGCGTTTTTCTGTAGTGAGTCCACATCAGACAGGCATTTATAGTTAAGGGCCTCGTAGCCCACATTTATTAAATGAACAAAAAAACAAAACAGTCCATAAATCCACTAAGGAATCCCACGCAGGGGTTTACATGTCATTCAAACAAAACTGAGTATGCAAGCCCACCTGGCTACTCTTTAACGGCACTGCTGTTATAGGTACTGGTAACTCAAACCACCAGATCTTCCAGGCCCACGGTCTTGGGTGCACACAACCTTGGGCTCCTTAACCTCTTGGCATCTGAGCTATAGCCGAACGACGGCCACAGCGCGGACCTGAATTTCCGGGAGGCCGTCATATGACGGCCTCCCCTGTGCACGTGCCCCTGCGGGGCGCGCGCTGTGATCACTGAGTCACTGAGACTCGGGTAATCCCGGCCCCATACCATGTGATCAGCTGTCAGCCAATGACAATTGATCACATGACGTAAACAAAAGCTCGGTAATCGTTTTTTTTTTCTCCTCATGCTGACAGCGCGAGGAGAAAAAAAGCCGATCACCGGCTTATCTGCAAGGGACATCGGTCCTGAAGAGGAAGAGGCACCTGCCAGTGCCACCTATCAATGCCCATGAGTGCCACCTATCAATGTCCACAAGTGGTGCCAATCAGTTCCACCTAGCAGTGCTGCCTATCAGTGTAACCGATCAGAGCCCATTATTGCCACCCATCAGTGCCCATCACTGCCGCCTCATCAGCGTACATCAATGAAGGAGAAAAATTACCTGTTTGCAAAATTTTATAACAAAATATTAAATAAAAAAAAACTTTTTTAAAATTCGGTCTTTTTAAAAAAATATAAAACCGCAGAGGTGATCAAATACCACCAAAAGAAAGCTCTATTTGTGGGGAAAAAAATTATAAAAATGTAATTTGGGTACAGTGTAGCATGACCGCGCAATTGTCATTCAAAGTGCATCAGCGCTGAAAGCTGAAAATTGGTCTGGATAGGAGGGGGGTTTAAGTGCCCAGTAAGCAAGTGGTTAAAGCTTCAAGCCCCTCAATGCACACAGCTTCTGGCTCCTTGGACGCACACAGCGTCTACCCTTACACAGAGACACTCACTAGCAGCCACTGATCCAACTCCACCTTCTTCTTCTTCTTCTGCTCTCACCAGCCCCTCGTTCTATGGGCTGTGTGTACCTGGGTACACAACCTGCTGGCTGTCCACAAGACCCGGACACAGGGTTGGAGATCCCGTCCCACCCAAGACTCTGAAGGATCTCCAAACTACAGAACCCCTTCCAGAAATAGCAAGATCCGGAGAAAACTGCCAGAGCAGTTTTCTGTTTCAAATCTACGCTCTGTAGCTGTGCAATCCGCCGATATGCAGACTCTGCGTCCACTTTAACCCCATTTTCCTAGGGACAGAGCCTCGCTCTGCCACAATATATAATAAAATATTTACAAATATGTGAGGGGTGTACTCACTTTTGTGAGATAATGGGTGTTATTTACGAAAGGCAAATCTACTTTGCACTACAAGTGCAAACTACAAGTGCAAAGTGTACTTGAAATTGCACTGAAAGTGCACTTGGAAGTGCAGTCGCTGTAGATCTAAAGGGGACATGCAAGGAAAGTAAAAAAAACAGCATTGTAGCTTGCACATGATTGGATTATAAAATCAGCAGAGCTTCCCCCATAGTTGCCAACATTGTAAAAAAAAAATGTGGGACACTTTTGTGGCTGTAGGCGGAGCTGTCCAATAATTAGGGGGCGGGGAATTCACCAGCAGGCGTGGCCTATTAAAAACAGACAAGTGCGGCGCGCGAAGCGCGCCGCGCCGAAAAATGGGCGTGGTTTACGCGAAATTGTGGGCGTGGCTTAAATGGGCGTGGCTCTAGAGGGTGTGGTTAGAGTCTGAAATGAATGAGGGATGGAGAGGGGGGGAGAGGGGGAGAGAGAGGGAAATGACGGGACAGCAGCCCCAGATCCTACACAATAAAAATATGTGTATTCTAGAAAGTTTAACAATCAGCAGATAAAGATACTCCAAACACCTGGTGTTAATGCTTCAATCATCCCGGCACCATGGTTGTTATGGTGTCAGGATGATTGAAGCGCATTATTTCTATTATTACATTGTAATATAAAATGAAATCATTCAACTCACCATAATGCAGAATCAGTGGGATCCCTGAGCGTGTCACCTGCCACGTCGCCTGCCACCAGCCGTCCGTCCTTGCTTCAGATGTCCGAGCAGAGTCCGTCCTTGCATCAGGTGCCCCCAGCGGAGCCCCCCTCACACCAGGAGTCCCCGGCGGAGCCCCCCTCACATCAGAAGTCCCCAGCGGAGCCCCCCTCACATCAAGAGTCCCCAGCGGAGCCCCCCTCACATCAGGAGTCCCCGGCGGAGCCCCCCTCACATCAGGTGTCCCCGGCGGAGCCCCCCCTCACACCAGGAGTCCCCAGCGGAGCCCCCCTCACACCAGGAGTCCCCGGCGGAGCCCCCCCTCACATCAGAAGTCCCCAGTGGAGCCCCCCTCACATCAGAAGTCCCCAGCGGAGCCCCCCTCACACCAGGAGTCCCCGGCGGAGCCCCCCCTCACATCAGGAGTCCCCGGCGGAGCCCCCCCTCACATCAGGAGTCCCCGGCGGAGCTCCCCCTCACATCAGGTGTCCCCAGTGCCCCCCCTCACATCAGGTGTCCCCAGTGCCCCCCCTCACATCAGGTGTCCCCAGTGCCCCCCCCCTCACATCAGGTGTCCCCAGTGCCCCCCCACTCACATCAGGTGTCCCCAGTGCCCCCCCACTCACATCAGGTGTCCCCAGTGCCCCCCCTCACATCAGGTGTCCCCAGTGCCCCCCCCACTCACATCAGGTGTCCCCAGTGCCCCCCCCTCACATCAGGTGTCCCCAGTGCCCCCCCCCACTCACATCAGGTGTCCCCCCTCACATCAGGTGTCCCCAGTGCCCCCCCCACTCACATCAGGTGTCTCCCACTCACATCAGGTGTCCCCCACTCACATCAGGTGTCCCCAGTGCCCCCCCCCCACTCACATCAGGTGTCCCCAGTGCCCCCCCCCACTCACATCAGGTGTCCCCCCCTCACATCAGGTGTCCCCAGTGCCCTCCCCCCCTAACATCAGGTGTCCCCAGTGCCCCCCCCACTCACATCAGGTGTCCCCAGTGCCCCCCCCTCACATCAGGTGTCCCCAGTGCCCCCCCCTCACATCAGGTGTCCCCCCTCACATCAGGTGTCCCCAGTGCCCCCCCCTCACATCAGGTGTCCCCCCCTCACATCAGGTGTCCCCAGTGCCCCCCCCTCACATCAGGTGTCCCCCCCTCACATCAGGTGTCCCCAGTGCCCCCCCCTCACATCAGGTGTCCCCCCCTCACATCAGGTGTCCCCAGTGCCCCCCCCCCTCACATCAGGTGTCCCCAGTGCCCCCCCCACTCACATCAGGTGTCCCCAATGCCCCCCCCCACTCACATCAGGTGTCCCCAGTGCCCCCCCCCCACTCACATCAGGTGTCCCCTGTGCCCCCCCCCACTCACATCAGGTCCCACAGCGGTGCGCGCGCTCACCCCCCACCTAGAACCCCCGCCCCTTTCCATAACAGACTGGCAGCGGGGCGGGGGGTAGGCGGGGCGAGGCGGAGCGGGGCGGGCCGAGGAGGGGCGGGCCGAGGCGGGGCGAGGCGGAGCGGAGCGGGCCGAGGCGGGGCGGGCCGAGGCAGGCCGAGGCGGAGCGGGGCGGGCCGAGGCGGAGCGGGGCAGGGGGTGGGCGGCGACGCAGAAGCTTCGTCTAGCCCCCCCCCAGCCGTCTTCCTGAACTCCAACAAAATGGCGGCCGGCGGAGACAATGTCTCCGCCGGCCGCCGACCTCTAGCGGCGGCGGCGGCGGCGGCGGCGGCGGTTTCAAAAACCGGAACCGAATTTTTCGGGACATTTCCCGGGACGCCACAAATCCGGGAATGAAGTCCAAGTCCCGGGAATGTCCCGGGAAATTCGGGACAGTTGGCAGCTATGTTCCCCTCATTTCAGATCTACCCCTCAGATTTACAGCAACTGCACTTCCAAGTGCACTTTCATGTACTTTTTTTGCAAAAATAGCAAAGCTTTCCATAAAATCTACAGACACGTACCTTACTGTCCTACATCCATGATTCAAAATGTACAGTATCTATTGCTTCCTTACAGACTGTAGGTCATGACACAGGAAGGAGTTGACCAGCTGACCTCATTAGCTCACCCCCTGCATCATCCACCCTCCCAGCTGCATGTTTTTTAAATGAAATGAAATGCAATCAGTGATCACCCTTCTCACTAAATACACAATCAGATTGCATAGTTGCCAACTGTCCCGGATTTCCCGGGACTTACACCCCATTCCCGAATTTTTGGTGTCCCGGGAAATGTCCGGAAAAATCCGGTTTTTGATTTTCGCCGCCGCCCGCCACCGCTAGAGGTCTGCAGCCGGCGGAGACATTGTCTCCTGCCGGCCGCCATCTTGAAGAAGCTCAGGAAGACGGGGGGGCTAGATGGAGCTCCTCCGTCGCCGCCCACCCTCCGCCCCGCCTCACCCCGCCTACCCCCGCCCCACTGCCAATCTGTTATGGAAAGGGGCGGGGGTTTTGCCATGCGGTATTTCACAAGAGTGACACCGGCGGACACCTCTGAGGTAGGGGAGGGGGGGGGGCACACTGATGTGGGAATTTGTAAGGGGGGCTCTGCCAGGGACACCTGATGTGAGGGGGCTCTGCCAGGGACACCTGATGTAAGGGGGGCTCTGCCAGGGACACCTGATGTGAGGGGGGCTCCGCCAGGGACACCTGATGTGAGGGGGGCTCCGTTGGGGACATCTGATGTAAGGGGGGCTCTGCTGGGGACATCTGACGCAAGGACGGACGGCTGGTGGCAGGTGACGTGGCTAGTGACACACTCGGGGCTCCCACTGATTCTGCATTATGGTGAGTTGAATGATTTCATTTTATATTACAATGTAATAATAGAAATAATGCACTTCAATCATCCTGACACCATAACAACCATGGTGCCGGGATGATTGAAGTGCTAACACCAGGTGTTTGGAGTATCTTTATCTGCTGATTGTTAAACTTTTCTAGAACACACATATTTTTATTGTGTAGGATCTGGGGCTGCTGTCCCATCATTTCCCTCTCCCCCTCTCCCCCTCTCCCCCTCTCCCCCTTTCCCCCTCTCCCCCTCTCCCCCTTTCCCCCTCTCCCCCTCTCCCCCTTTCCCCCTCTCCCCCTCTCCCCCTTTCCCCCTTTCCCCCTTTCCCTCTCCCTCTTTCCCCCTTTCCCTCTCCCTCTCCCCCTTTCCCTCTCCCTCTCCCCCTCCCCCTTTCCCTCTTTCCCTCTCCCCCCCTCATTCATCTCAGACTCTAACCACACCCTCTTGAGCCACGCCCATTTAAGCCACGCCCACTATGACGTGTAAATCACGCCCATTTTCGCCGCGGCGCACAAAGCACGCCGCACTTGTATATTTTTCCTAACGCACGCCTACAAACGAATGCCCCGCCCCCTAATTATTGAACAGCTCCGCCTACAGCCACAAAAGTGTCCCACATTTTTTTTTACAATGTTGGCAACTATGCATAGTGTATGGCCATCTTTATACAAGTACATAGAAGGGAGGGAACAGAAACACTCAGCTGTCACATCTCTAATGCGTTTTGGAGTATTTTCACTCATCACACATAGGGCAGCCCATCCACCTGAATGTGCTGCCCTACACACAGCAATCGCCCCAAAGAAGCTTCAGAACCTTTTTTTTAGAGCGGAGCTTGGTTGCGTTTTTTACCACGATTTTTGGTGCAGCGAATTTCTGAAATGCAAGGAAACACACAGATGTGAACGGAGCCTCATTGTTCTTGTGTTAACGCACCAATTTCACTTTCAGGCCCCATTCACATCTAGCATAGTGGGAGCGAACGTTTTGTGTCTCGTTTTTCCTGTGACACGCATAGGGCAGCCCATTGATTTAAATGGGCTGTGCTATATGTGGCTTATGGGACATGTTGGCGTTTTGTGGGTTGCTATTTAATTGTGCATTTTGCAGCATTTGCCATTCTTTTTTTCACATGGCAAAATGTGTGTTTGCTTCTGTGTTTGGTGTGCCGTTACCAATGAATGGCACTCTATGTGCAACTAGTACTTTTAGTTGTATAAAGGTGGCCATACACTATACAATCTGATTGTACAATCTCCTTTAGATTTACCAAATTTTTATAATAGGAATCTAGCCAATCACTCTGTATCCAATAAGGCAGGCCCTTACACTGCATAATTGATGGCAGATCTAAAAAACACGCACGCACAGTAAAAAACATGCAACCTACAAACTGTCCCATAAGCCACATATAGTATGGCCCATTTAAATCAGCAGGCTGCCCTGTGCATGTCACAGGAAAAATGAGACACAAAATGTGCACTCCCACTATGCTAGATGTGAATGGGGCCGTAAAGTGAAATTGGTGCGTTAACACAAGAACAATGAGGCTTCGTTCACATCTGTGTGTTTCCTTGCATTTCAGAAATGTACCAAAAATGGCAGTAAAAAACGCACCAAGCTCCACTCTAAAAAAATGTTCTGAAGCTTTTTTGGGGCGATTGCTGCATGTAGGACAACCCATTCAGGTGGGTGGGCTGCCCCATGTGTGATGTGTGAAAATGCTCCAAAACACCCCCCCCCGCTAAAAAAAAAAAACGCATGTGGGAATGTGAGTTCCCGCTATACAGAGATGTGAACGGGGCTTGACAGCTGAGTGTTTCTGTCCACTCCCTTCTATGTACTTGTATAAAGATGCCCATACACTATGCAATCTGATTGTGTATTTAGTGAGAAGAGTGATCACTGATTGATTGCATTTTATTTAAAAAACGTGCACCTGGGAATGTGAGGGTAGATGATGAAGAGGGTGTGTTCTAATGAGATCAGCTGGTCAACTCCTTCCTGTGTCATGACCTACAGTCTGTGAGGACGTAAGACAGAAGCAATAGATTGGTATATAGGGGAGCTGGAATTTAGAAAAAAAAAGGTGAACGTAGCCTTTAACCCCTTCCCGACCGGCGCACGCCGATGTATGTCGGCAGAATGGCATGGCTGGGCAAATGGGCGTACCTGTAAGTCCCATTTGAATTCCCCGCCGTGCCATTGCGTGCACGCCGGCCGGGATCTCCGTGAGTCAGGTTGCTGTCCCGCGGACTCGATCATCGCGGGAATACCCACAATCGCCTCACGGAGAGGACGAACAGGGAAATGATGATGTAAACAGCATCTCCCCGTTCTGCCTAGTGACAGGCTCACTGATCTCTGCTCCCTGTCATCGGGAGCAGAGATCAGTGTAGTGTCACAGCTAGCCCATCCCCCCTACAGTTAGTAATCACTCCCTAGTACTGACTTAACCCCTCCCCGCCCCCTAGTGGTTAACCCCTTCACTGCCAGTGTCATTTACACAGGAATCAGTGCATTTTTATAGCACTGATCTCTGTATAAAGGACAATGGTCCCAAAAATGTGTCAAAAATGTCCGACATGTCCGCCATAATGTCGCAGTCACAATAAAAATCGCTGATGGCCGCCATTACTAGTAAAAAAAAAAAAATTAATAAATATGCCATAAAACTACCCCCTATTTTGTAAACGCTATAACTTTTGCGCAAACCAATCAATAAACGCTCATTGCGATTTTTTTTTTTTACCAAAAATATGTAGAAGAATACGTATCGGCCTAAACTGAGGGAAAAAAAAAATTTTTATATATTTTTGGGGGGTATTTATTATAGCAAAATGAAAAAATAATGCGTTTTTTTCAAAATTGTCGCTCTTATTTTGTTTATAGCGCAAACAATAAAAATTGCAGAAGTGATCAAATGCCACCAAAAGAAAGCTCTATTTGTGGGGAAAAAAGGACGTCAATTTTGTTTGAGAGCCATGTCGCACGACCGCGCAATTGTCAGTTAAGGCGATGCAGTGCCAAATCGCAAAAAGTGCTCTGGTCAGGAAGGGGGTAAATTCTTCTGGGGCTGAAGCGGTTAAAGACCTGACATATGACTTATGACATATATGATACCATAGTGCCATCTTGAGGCTGAAGTGGAGAATGTTTCTCATATTGAAACTCAGTATTGTGAAAGGGTCCACACCCATGTGGGGATGGTAAATTTTCCAAATAAAAGGTTGTCAGGCATGAGCTGACAAGAGGGCTCTGTAATGACTTAACAGGAAGTTCTGTGCAAGCCAGAAGAAACTATACCTGAAGATGTTTTCCCCTGATCTCCAGCAACTGCTTAAAGGCTTGGGTCCTTGTTGCCTACAGAGATCATGAACCCACTCTTTTCTGTGTATTTCTATAGACCATAGGCTGCTTATTTGCTATTCTGCATGCTGGAAGTGCACTCCTAGCTGCACTTGTTCATAGCATTCCATATGCGCAGTATATTAGACTAAGAAGAAATCACACACATTTGTCAGATTTCAGATATCAGGCTAATCTTCTGAGCCAACAGTTACTACAGAGAGGAATCAAGAAATCCCTTTTACGGAAGGCTTGCAACAGAGCCCTTAAACAACCCCGTAATGTAATTTTGTATAAATCTAATACCAAGTAAAATACCTCCACCATGAGATTCATCACCAAATTCTCAGGTCAGCAACAACAACTCAGGAACATTCTATCAGATCACTGGCATTTGCTATATCATGACCCTACTCTTAGGAAATAGATTCGTGATCACCCAGAGGTCACCTTTAGATGTGCCACCCCACTCCGGGAGAGGCCATTGTGTAACCATCACACTCCTGCCCTGAGAAGGGAGGCACATGCTAGAGGAATCTACAAATGTGGTCATTGCAATTTCTGTCCATGGATCTCCACTGGCTCCCATTTTGTACTCCCAAACGGAGAGACTTTTTACCCCAAATGTGTGCCAGACTGTAACACCCAAGGAGTGATATATCTGATGTTGTGCAAATGCGGGGCCTTTTACGTCGGAAAAGCCATCTGCCAATTTAAGCAGAGGCTCAATGACCACATATATTATTCAGCTAATAGCAAAATGTTCACCCCTGTGAGCAGACACCTTGACCTATACCACAAATTTGACACGTCCTTTGTCACATTCCTGGTCAAGGAGGTTGTTTCCCAGGACCCTAGGGGAGGGAATTGGGACAGACGAATATTACAAAGGGAAACCCTATGGATAGAGCGTTTGAATGCTGCCTACCCACCGGGAATTAATGAGGTCCAATCATATGTCTTTTCAATAAAATATGTGTTTCTAGGTAGGTTTGTTCCTGTATGTATAAATGTTTTCAGACTTAGTGTAGCTTCCTTGTGCTATAATTACTGGTGTCTTGAGCTATTTCTAATTCCCCGTACACATGGTCGGATTTTCCAATGGAAAATGTCCGATCGGAGCGTGTTGTCGGAAATTCCGACCGTGTGTGGGCTCCATCGGACATTTTCCATCGGATTTTCAGACACACAAAGTTGGAGAGCAGGAGATAAAATTTTCCGACAACAAAATCTGATCACGTCAATTCCGACCGTGTGTGGCCTGTTCCGACGCACAAAGTGCCACACATGCTCAGAAGAAATTCCGACACAGAACAGCTCGTTCTGGTAAACTTAGCGTTCGCAATGGATACAGCACTTTCGTCACGCTGCAATGTTAAAAATGGTTTAATACAGCGCACTCTCTTCTTCTTTATAATGTGACAAGAATAAAGTAGTTTTGCTGCTCATATTCACACACACTTCTCACAAATTTTTTTGTTTTGTTTTTTTATTGGGATTCCCTGAATATATTGTTATTTGTCACATCTGACAGAATGTTTTTTTTTTTTTATTTTTTTTTTTTGGATTTTCAGCCATTTTTGGTTTTGATTTTATGTTTGTATTTTTTCCAAGGCTGATCTTTGTTTAATGTTGTTTTTAGTTTTACTCCAGACTATTGTTGTGTGTGTTTTGTGTGTCAAGTTACCACAACACCATTGATATCTTTTATTATTTAATCTCAAGAAGATTGTTTGGTGTTGGTGCCTCTTGTTAATTTCACATTGTATTTTTGAAATGTACCTGCCTCCTCACAAACCAACTGTCCTTTTTGAAGTAAAACACACATAGGCAATTATAATTCAAACAAAAATTCCTTTATTAAGGGCTCAGAACCAAACAAAGAGGGAGGCAACACTGGATCAACATGAGAAATGAGCGAAGCCTGGGACCCCCAGGGCAGACATCAATTCTTGAACATCAAAATTGGTGGCCTGAGGAGTCCATATGTAAGGGAGGGCAGTCTGGTCCAGAATTCGCAGAGATCCTGAAAGCAGCAGATGACATCTGTGTCCCCAGGCTGTGGTACCACAAGAGGCTGCATCTTTTGGCTGACCAGACTGGATCCAGGGTCCTCACTTTCTGGTCTTCCTTCCACGCTGTGGCTGTGCTGTTGGAGATGTGGCAGGAGGAGGAGTAGGACCTGGAGGAGGAGGAGGACTGGGAGGACCTGGAGGAGAAGGAGGAGGAGGACCTGCAGGAGGAGGAGGAGGACCATCTGTGAGTTCGCAAAGGTGTGTCTGAGATGTAGTTCGGCCCCTCATACCTTTGTTAAGAGCCTCCAATATGAGCGACTCACACATGAGTTGTTGTCCCTCCTCCATCCTCTGCAGTTTAGAGGCAATGGTGGCAGCAATGTCCTCCTCCATGCTGTGTGGTGCTCCCAGGACCTCTGTAGCCCTCCAAAAGAGTCCTCTGCCAGCCTCCTCTAGGGCACTCCTCCTACTGCCACTTTCTCTTTCCAGGGGGAGGTGAGGGACCGGCATATCAGGCAGCCGGCTCGGCCCGGCCACCTCCTGGCTGAGACTTCCCTGTGTATGAAAAAGGGACATGGTTTTAGTTTTTGCTTCATCAATCACAATCCTAAATTAGTACTCCCAACTAACATCTAGTTAACATCATTGATTGGACAAGCTGAAATATTTATAGTAATGCTATACCTGGCTCAATCTGGGCTCCTCCAGATGCGGCCTGGAAGGCCCAGGTTGGGCGTCAGAAGCCTCTGCCGGGGGGGAAGGAAGCGTGGAAGGAAGACTGGAGAGTGATGACCTGGGTTCAGTCTGGCCTGCCAGAAAATGCAGCCTGTCATAGTACCACATCCTGGGGACATAGATGTCATCTGCTGCTCCGGATCTCTGTGAATCCTGGACTTTCTGGCGCTCCCTTACATATGTGCTCCTCAGGCCACCAATTAAGATCTTCAAATAGATGATGTCTGCCGTGGGGATCGCCTGCTTCACAATTTCACACAATTGATCCAGTGCTGCCTTCCTCTTTGCTTGGTTCTTGTAATGTGGGTGTTTAATCTCCCACAGACATGGCAGCTCCCTTAACATATCAATGAATAGTGACATGAAGTCTTTATCTTTAACTAAGATATCCATGTTCACTGCAAGACACAACACAAGACAAAGCCTAATGTCAGACAAAACTCTCCTAATCTTGTTACAATATAGGCCTCAATCTAGATGCAGTATAGGCACAAGTTTGTCTCTTACCTTCGTTCTTACGATCGGCGCGTCCAATGCTCCTTCCTCCGCTCACAGATCGTACATAATACGCACGTGTGTTACGTTTTATATACACTGCGCATGCGTGTAACTCCACCCGCCCCTGACGTTCTTTCTAGTCTATTCCCCGCCCCTTTTCGTTCGGCGCAGTGGGGGAAGAGCACATGGCGGAGTCACAGCAGGTGCGTGCTAATTATAGCAACGAGAAGGAGGCGGAGGAAAGCCCAGATCCAGATACGTCCCGATCCAGAAGGAGCAGATTTAAGGCCACAAATATGTCCTTTGGGGAGATGTTGGAGATGGTCGACATCCTGAAGAAGGCTGACTATGACGGAAAGTATGGGCCTTACCCCAACCCCAATATCAGAAAGGCCAAGATCATGGCGAAAGTGGTCAAAAGTCTGCACAGGAATTTCGGGGTACGACGATCGAAAGATCAGCTCAGGAAGCGGTGGTCGGACCTCAAATTACGAGAGCACGAGCAGTACCGAAAGATCCGGAGAGTGCTGCAAAAAAGTAAGTAGTTGTGCTGTGTTCATATTATTTTTGTCTTTATTACGTTCGTGCTGCTCCATATGCTTTTTTTAATTGTACAGTTTCAAATGTCAATTGTAATGTTCATGGGCCCATTATTCGTTCGTATCCAACATTTTGTTTCCCCTATAAAACACCATTGTGTTGGCCATATGCATTTTCCTACATTTTTTAAGGCCTACTTGGATGCAAAATATTTGGTTGTGTAGATGGCTTTGTTACTAGAATGAAATGCAAACTAGATTCTGTGTAAGGAGAGGACACTGAGCAGCTGTTTTCACATCTGGACACTGGAGCACTAGTGTGGGACACAAGAACACCCTTTTTATTAGGGGGGGCACACAGGTGCTCCAGTGTATACTATAGGGGGGTCTCCATCTGTGAAGCTTGTACAAAACAGGTAAAGTATTGCAGCCTGACAAAGGCCAATAAAAAAACAACATTTTGGAACTCTGCTAAAATTGACAATTGTACCCCACTTCCAAGCAATGTTTCCTATTTATAGTTCTGCCATCAAATATCTGTGTGCTAATTATACCATTTTTGTTTTACATAGGGAAGAAAAGACTCGGAGGACACCCCTCATCCGAGGAGACCACAGACCCCTCACCTCTGGAAGAAGGTGAAATACCCCAAACACAAACGGAGCAGGAGGAGGAAGAAGATGTGGTGGAACTAGTCACCACAACAGGTGAGTGTCTGCGACCACAGGCTCAGGTAAGAGATGGATGTCCGCAGATTTTTGATACCTGTTTCTGTTTGGTTTCTCTCTTTTTAGGTGATCGTGATGTTAGGGATCGAGATCCTTTCACATCTGAAAGTGCCCAGATCCTGATCGGGGAGATCATGGGGTGTAATTTAGAATTGGAAAACATCCAGAAAAAAATAAATGATGTGATAAAAAAAAATAATAACATCATTGATGTTTTGGGGCGAATTTAAAACCCCACAAAATCCCTTTTTTTTGTGTGGTACAATGTTTATAATCTTTTAGCAATGTTTGGAAAAGCCTAATTTGGAGGATGCACACAGTGTGTCAACATGTGCTATCTGCCATCATGGGAGATCAATGGACGCGTTTTGGGGGTGCAACCCCTTCCTCAATAATAAAGTAGCGTTGAGGAAGGGGTTGCTCCCACAAAACACGTCCCTTGATCCCCCGTGATGGCAGCTAGCACATGTTGACATTTGTAAATTGGTGTGCATCTTCCAAATTTGGCTTTTCAAGGGGTGATTTGACCCCATCTGAACGCAATATCAAACACAGTTCCTAAATACTCATGTCTGATATTGCCTTCAAGTTTTACCATATGTGAACTTTGTAAGTTCAATTTTTTTCTCTTTCTTGTGGGTTTTACACAGGCGTGTTTTATCGTCAATGGACATTTCTATTTTTGATAATGCCACCCCAAAAATGGGTAGACAACAAACATGTTGGTTTGTTTGAAAAACCTTTTGTAAATGCACATGTGATTGTGCAGGTATTAAAAAGATTGTTAATCAAGAATGTGTGGATTATTGTCTCAACGCTACAACACTTTTGGGGTGATGTCATTGCTGTTTTTAGAGAAAATGGGGGTTATTTCCTAAGGGCAAATCCTCTTTGCACTACAAGAGCATTTTCATTGCAGTTTCAAGAGCAGTATAAAAAGTGTATACGCCTTTAGTAAATAACAGCCAACAGTGCTTTGTATAAGGTTACATAATCACGTCATTTTCACGACTCCACACATTGCTGTCAGGGTCAGCTAAAACAAACACAAGCAGTAAATGTCCACAAAGAATTTCTTTTTTTTTTTTATTATTGGAAAAAGGCTTCACAAATTTGAAGGCATATTGATGGTATCGTAACCGGACATCACGGGCACTCAGGGAGGGCAAGCCAGGACGGCCGCTTTCAAGCGCCGTCAGTGTTTCAGGTATCACTCCGGCCTCAGGCCCAACTGAGCTAGCATAGTTGGCTGAATGTTTCCTTAAAAAGTTATGGAGAATACAGCACGCCAGTATAATATGGTTCAGTTTATACTCCGCCATATGGATAGGTGTCAGAAATAGGCGGAAACGGCTGGCCAGGATTCCAAATGTGTTCTCCACCACTCTTCGGGCTCTGGCCAGCCGGTAATTAAAAACCCTCTGTTCTGGGGTGAGGGTCCTCATCGGGAATGGCCGCATCAGGTGGTCCCCCAGCGCAAACGCTTCATCAGCAACGAACACGAATGGGAGTCCTTCCACATTGTCCTCTGGAGCTGGCAAGTCCAAGCTGCCTTTCTGGAGACGCCTGTAGAACTCCGTCTGGGCGATGACTCCACCATCGGACATTCGGCCATTCTTCCCCACGTCCACATACAAGAAGTCGTAATTAGCCGACACCACCTAATGGTGGACGTGTTTCCCATCAATTGCCCCTCCGCAGTTAGGAAAGTCCCACCGCTGGGCAAAGTGGGAGGCCACAGTCTGCCATTCCTGTGGCGTGGAAGGAAACTGTAGAGGAAAAAAAAAAATTACTATTTTTGCACATAAACATGGCAAGCAGATTAGACACAAACATTCTGGGGCAACCTCCAGATAGCATTTATTAAGGGGAATTTAACACCAAAGTATAAGGTACGCCTATCATATTCCCCCCCCCCCATGGGCCATTTCTAACATTATGGGGTGTGTGGAAATCTTGGACAGGTAACCCTCTTCACTTCATTGAGAGATGAATGCCTAAATACAGGGTATTACTTGGAACAGCCCCTCCTTAGTTACACTATTGGCAGCCCACTGGACAGCGAAGAAGTGTCATAATACAAAGATATAAATACACACTGTACACATTTGAGGACATTTGGACATTCTGCTATTACCTGTCAAGATAATAATAGGATACAAAAACTTTGAACAGTACCATTAGAAAGTATACAGGCAGGCCCTTGCACTACATGCTTTGGGGAATTCATCCATAAATCAGAGCACAAAAGAGATGAGTATAGCATGTATGGGTTTGGCAAAGTCAGCAGATAGATGATTGAGGATAGATAGAGAATTGGGATCAGCTGACTTAGCAGTTGGGGGAGCGAGGGTTACTAAAAATGATTTGGGGACACCACAAAAAATAAGCCTCTGCCACTCTGCCTGAATTTAAAGCTAAAATAACATTGGGAAACATTTTGGGGGGTGTTTGGGGTAAAGCACTACTATGGAGCTGATAAAATACATTGTTAAGTGACTACATGAGGTGAATATAGGGGCCGGAGACCATGCTGGGGAGGTTAGTGAAGGACAATCTGTATGAAGGACCTAAAAAATTAATTACATAAAAATCCAGCATGCATGAGGACAAAGGGGACATTCACAGCATATTACAATCATGGTAATTAGGGAATGAGGAAAGAAATACAAGATATTAGCAAACATTAAATACAATAAAATGTGATATTAAAGGTTAAAAATCTTACCTTCATATACTCCTTCTGCAGGACCTGGATGATGGCAGAACGGGCCCCCGGGATAATGATCCCCAGAGCCTGGGGGGAGATGCCTGTCGAGAACTTGAGGTCCTGCAGGCTTCTCCCCGTCGCCAAGTACTGCAGGGTAGCGACCAGCCTCTGCTCCGGAGTGATGGCTTGCCTCATGCAGGTATCCTGCCTGCTAATATAAGGAGTCAGCGAAGCCAACCGACGGTGAAACACGGGGTCCGTCATCCTGAGAAAGTTCCTGAAATCATCAGGATTATTCTCACGGATCTCACGGAGCAAAGGCATATGAGAGAACTGGTCACGCTGAAGCAACCAATTCTTGGTCCATGAATTCTTGGGCCTTTCCAACACCGACCCATGGTGACAACGACACCCACTGGCACAGTGTGAAACTACATGCAACACAGCCAAACTGGAACAGAGGCTAAATCTGACTATGTATGAAACAGATAACCCCACTAAATTTACCTATAAGCGGTAGATTGAAAATGTACCAGCGCTACATGTGCCTCCCACTTTTTAAGGGACCAAAAGTAATGGGACAGATTAACCGCTTCCGGACCGCCGCACGCCGATGTATGTCCAAACTTTGAAGGGGGATATTGTTGTTATGGCAGCAGGTAGCTGCCATAACCCCGGTATCCCCGTTTTCGTGCGGCGGTCCGCTTTCTGATAAAAGTGGTCCCTGCGGCGGTGAAGCGTCGTCCAATGAGTTCTGAAGCATTTTGCTGAATATGAGCAGATAATATTGCCCGAAACACTTCAGAATTCATCCTGCTGCTTTTGTCAGCAGTCACATCATCAATAAATACAAGAGAACAAGTTCCATTGGCAGCCATACATCCCCACGCCATGACACTACCACCACCAAGTTTCACTGATGAGGTGGAATGTTCTGGATCGTGAGCAGTTCCTTTCCTTCTCCATACTCTTCTCTTCCCATCACTCTGGAACAAGTTGATCTTGGTCTCATCTGTCCATAGGATGTTGTTCCAGAACTGTGAAGGCTTTTTTAGATGTTGTTCGGCAAACTCTAACCTGTCCTTCCTGTTTTTGAGGCTCACCAATGGTTTACATCTTGTGGTGAACCCTCTGTATTCACTCTGGTGAAGTCTTCTCTTGATTGTTGACTTTGACACACATACACCTACCTCCTGTAGAGTGTTCTGGCCAACTGTTGTGAAGGGTGTTTTTTTCACCAGGGAAAGTATTCTTCGGTCATCCACCACAGTTGTTTTCCGTGGTCTTCCGGGTCTTTGGTGTTGCTGAGCTCACCGGTGCTTTCTTTCTTTTTAAGGATGTTCCAAGCAGTTGATTTGGCCACACCTAATGTTTTTGCTATCTCTCTGATGGGTTTGTTTTGTTTTTTCAGCCTAATGATAGCTTGCTTCACTGATAGTGACAGCTCTTGGATTTCATATTGAGAGTTGACAGCAACAGATTCCTGATGCAAATAGCACACTTGAAATGAACCCTGGACCTTTTATCTGCTCCTTGTAAATGGGATAATGAGGGAATAACACACACCTGGCCATGGAACAGCTGAGCAGCTGAATGAATGAATGAATGAATTGTCCCATTATTTTTGGTCCCTTAAAAAGTGGGAGGCACATATACAAACTGTTGTAATTCCTACACCGTTCACCTGATTTGGATGTAAATACCCTCAAATTAAAGCTGAAAGTCTGCAGTTAAAGGACATCTTGTTCGTTTCATTTCAAATACATTGTGGTGGTGTATAGAGACAAAAAGAATAGAATTGTGTCAATGTCCCAATATTTATGGACCTGACTGTATATGTCCCTCCCTTTAATCCAGGCTCCAATCTAGGAACTAGAAGTCTACTTCTTATGAATAAAAGCATCTGGTAAGCATGCATTCTCAGATCATCATCACGCTTTGTAAAATATATATAATTGTGATTTATGATGTGTTAGGCGATTGTTTGATATTTTTTCATGGCAATTTCCAAGTACAATTGTTCATGATTGTTGTTTCTTTTGTAGTATTTAAACTTCATGCAACACTCTCAAAAGCTCCTGAGGAAACTCTTATAAGCGAAACATGTAGAGTAAGAAGTGTTTGCACATGATATTTGAATGATATGCAATTTTTTTGAACATTTACTGTCATTTTAAAGAAACTCTGTTTAATAAAAATGTATCTCTTTATAAATTTATTTTTATATTACTTTGGTACCTTTAAAGTCCTGCTTGCTTCCTCTCAATTGACTTTATTCATTTAATGGGATGTGGTACCTCCTACTGACCTCTCATTACCCAGTCCCAAAACTCATGACTTGTCATGGTTTGTTGCGGGCCGTGGCGTCTGGATGCTACACCAGAGGGTGCTCCCCTTTGTCTGTGCACCCTGTTGGAATGCTCTGTCCCTCTCCCCACTCTATGGGCTGGCAGACATCCTTCTGTCACCTGCGCATGCGTGTGCGGGATCACTGGGGGACATGCGTAGTTCTATCTGGCCGGGTCGGGTGACGCAGACGCCGCGGGGCGTGAGCATCCCCATTGGGATACGCATTTAAAGGCTCATTAGTGAGCCATACTCTCTGACAGACACCTCCACCACTATACCTGATCATCCGACCGCAAGCTTTGTTCCAGCAACATGATTGGGGTATGTACTCTTGTATATAGCTTGTGTCTTTCCATATTGAGCTCTGCTAGTTTGCTGTGTTTTTTTGCCATCACAAATAGTATCAATATTCCTATGATGCCTTTCCTTTTCAGCAAAAATTATAAGGCCAGACCTCCTCTGTAACTCAAAACATGCAACCTATAGATTTTTTTAAGCGTCCCCTATGGAGATTTTGTAAGTGTAAAAGTTTGTCGCCATTCCATGAGCAAGCGCAATTTTGAAGCGTGACATGTTGGGTATCAATTTACTCAGCATAATATCATCTTTAACAATATAAAAGAAAATTTAAAAAAGTGTATTTTTTCCAAAAAAAGTGTGCTTTTAAGACTGCTGAGCAAATACAGTGTGACAGAAAGTATTGCCATTTTATTCTCTAGGGTGTTAGAAAAAAAATATATATATAATGTTTTGGTGGTTCGAAGTAATTTTCTAGCAAAAAAACTGACAGCTGAATGTAAAAAAAAAATACCGGCAAAAAAAAAAAAATTCACGAAAAAAACAGCATTAGCCCCCCCCAAGACCATGCCATGCCCCCAGATCCTGGCCCCCCCACCCCCATGTGAATGGGATTCAGGTACATCGTACCCCTACCCATTTACCAAAAAAGCAGTGAAATGTAAAAATGTAAACGAGAGCCAGTTTTTGACAAGTCCTTCATTAAAAAAATAGGTCCGAGCTGTCTCCTTCCTGAGCCATCTTCTCCCACCGCCGTCTCTCCCGGTGCTGTCTTCTCCCCAAACCGTCTTCTCCCACTACCGTCTTTTCCCACCGCCCCCTTGTCCCAGAGCTGTCTTCTTCCTCGCTGCCGCTGTCTTCTTCCTCGCCACCGGTTACCTGCTGAAAAAAAAAAAGGCTGTTCTTGTCCTAAGGCTGTCTTCCTCCGTTGTGACGCCCCCCGCTGTCTGACATATCTTATATAGCCATGAGCCATAGCCATCCGATGGCATCTCCCAGAGAGCCTGCCCCCTTGTGAGGTAAGATCAAAGTATCCACCCCCCCATGTTGAGGGCATGTGGCCTGGTATGGTTCAGGAGGGGGGGGCACTCGCTCGCCCCCTCCTTTTCCTGACCTACCGGGCTGCATGCTCATATAAGGGTCTGATATGGATTTTAGGGAGGACCCCGCGCTGCCATTTTAAAAAAAAATTTTGGCGTGTCCCTTTCCTAATCCATACGGTATGGTCCTGGGGAGGGACCCCACACCATTTTTTTCGTGAACATTTTTAGCCGGCAACTTTTTTTTTTACATTGAGCTGGGACATGGCGGCCAGCCTCCCGGCCCGCTCCTTAGCAACCAGCTATATACAGTGAATGTAAAAAAAACACTCAAATCGCAAAACACAAATTGTGGCAAAATTACAGTAAAAACGCAGTACTTGCGTTTTAGATGCGGGTTCATTGAAGTCTATTAAATGCAAAACGCTGCATTTTGCGGGAAAAAAAATCCCTGACCTTTCCAAAAATGCAGAGGCACAAAATGCATTGATGTGAATGTGTTCCATAGGAACCCATGTAAAATAAAATTCCCTGCATTTCTGCAAAATGCAAAAAGCATCAAAAAATGCCTTTGTGCGAATCAAGACTAAGGTATAAATACTTAAAGGTTAAGTTCACCTTTAATTCAAAAATAATAAATGCACATATTTTTGCAGGTAGAAATTGTGCATTTTTTATTATTAAAACAGGAGCCTGTAAAGTATTGCACCTGCAATCAGTAGATTATGGGTGCAATGTCATGTCAGGCTCCTGCAGACAATACCTACAGCTCTGTGCATGTACCTCTGCACAGGCTGTCATTTTCAGAGACAGTGTAAATGAACTACAGGTGACTGATCCATGAGCTTGCAGGTCATTTAAATCTGCAAGTCGGTCTGCCATGGTGGTAGAAGGAACTCTACATTTACAGATTCTTGTGAATGAATGATGTGGCTATGTTGGTGACAGCAAATGTGGGGAAAAGAACCTCTGCCTGCTGTCACACTGGGGAAGGGGGGTGCTAAGGAGTAGAGGGGGGCAACTTGTTCTAAAAGGTGAACTTATCATTTAGGCTGGTACACATGCACACTTTTTTTTTTGTTCAGCCCGCTGGCTTACAGATTCCTCCATCCACACAAGCGAGGTGGATGGTGGAATCCTCCATGCTGGGGCATTGTATTCTGACAGAGGCGCTCTCCGCAGTCAGAATACACTGATCAGTGCTGTAGCTATTTGGTTGCAAACCGCTAATTGAAGCAAGGTTTTCCAGCAGTCCTATTTAGCAGGAGCCGATAAAATGATCAGCTTCTGCCTAATGCCCTGTACACACGATCGGACATTGATCGGACATTCCGACAACAAAATCCATGCATTTTTTTTTTTCCGACGGATGTTGGCTCAAACTTGTCTTGCATACACATGGTCACACAAAGTTGTCGGAAAATCTGATCGTTCTAAACGCGGTGACGTAAAACACGTACGTCGGGACTATAAACGGGGCAGTAGCCAATAGCTTTCGTCTCTTAATTTATTCTGAGCATGCGTGGCACTTTGTGCGTCGGATTTGCGCACACGCGATTGGAATTTCCAACAACGGATTTTGTTGTCGGAAAATTTTACAGCCTGCTCTAAAACTTTGTGTGTCGGAAATTCCGGTGGAAAATGTGTGATGGAGCCCATACACAGTCGGAATTTCTGACAACAAGGACCTATCACACATTTTCCGTCGGAAAATCTGATCGTGTGTACAGGGCATAACAGGGAGGGCTACATACATATCAAAATTTGGCTGGTCCCTACTGAACCAATTGAATTTCAATCTGTGTTTACAATCATGTGTTGACACATAAGTTATTAAAGTCCACTCTGTGAATATGGTACCATGATGACTATAATAGGCTGCTATGCCATTATGTTGTTTTATGATGTTTCAATAATATTTATCTTACTAAGAAATAAAGTTTCCTTGATTTATTACAATTTACTGTTTATACATTTATTACTATGCAATACGATGCGGTCGCATTTATGGTGCATTTATTAGATATTCATATCATTACTATGTTGTGTCACCTTCCCAGCTGCATGCCTCATATAAAGTCCCAAAACCCCCCATTTCTCTGTTTTTTGTATACATTTTGGGGATGGAGGTACATTTCTGTAAATGTCCTCATATAAAGTCCCATTTAGTTAGTTTTCTTTTTTTTCACTCTGTGAATATGTGCAAAGAAAGTCTCTTGGTGTACAATATCCTTGTGTCCTCATATTGGTTAAGCCTTGTTACATGCACCAGTCACCAGAGTCGTAATGACGAAACACATCAGGACAGGACCATATGGCGACTAGGGATGAGCTTCGTGTTCGAGTCGAACCCATATTCGACTCGAACATTGGCTGTTCGCCCGTTCGCCGAATTGCGAACGATATGGGCCGTTCGCGCTAAATTCGTGTGGCGCGTCACGGCCCATAATTCACTGCGGCATCGCAGTGCATTGCTGGCTGATGATTGGCCAAGCATGCACTATGACCCGCATGCTTGGCCAATCACAGCGCCGTCAGTAGAGAGAGCTGTAATTGGCCAAAGCCAAGGTGGCTTTGGCCAATTATGGCTCAGGGGATTTAGTACACACCCCACACTATATAAGGCCGCCTGCACGAGATAGAGAGAGAGAGAGACAGTGTCATTTGATTTGAGTTAGATAGATTAGGCAGAACAGTCAGTCAGTTAGCTGCACTTACAGTGTATTGTGTATATATATGCATCCCAGGTGTTGCATATATATATATACACTGTATTCAGTTTAGCTAGATCCGTTCCTGTTATCTTCTATCTAGACTATTTACATTTAATGCAGTGCGTCCTGCTCACAGTGTTCAGCTAGATCTGTTCCTGCTATTTACATTTAGTGCAGTGCGTCCTGCTCACAGTGTTCAGCTAGATCCGTTCCTGTTATCTTCTAGACTATTTACATTTAGTGCAGTGCGTCCTGCTCACAGTGTTCAGCTAGATCCGTTCCTGCAATTTACATTTAGTGCAGTGCGTCCTGCTCACAGTGTTCAGCTAGATCCGTTCCTGCTATTTACATTTAGTGCAGTGCGTCCTGCTCACAGTGTTCAGCTAGATCCGTTCCTGCTATTTACATTTAGTGCAGTGCGTCCTGCTCACAGTGTTCAGCTAGATCCGTTCCTGCTATTTACATTTAGTGCAGTGCGTCCTGCTCACAGTGTTCAGCTAGATCCGTTCCTGTTATCTTCTAGACTATTTACATTTAGTGCAGTGCGTCCTGCTCACAGTGTTCAGCTAGATCCGTTCCTGTTATTTACATTTAGTGCAGTGCGTGTTCAGCTAGATCCGTTCCTGCTATTTACATTTAGTGCAGTGCGTCCTGCTCACAGTGTTCAGCTAGAGCCGTTCCTGCTATTTACATTTAGTGCAGTGCGTCCTGCTCACAGTGTTCAGCTAGATCCGTTCCTGTTATCTTCTAGACTATTTACATTTAGTGCAGTGCGTCCTGCTCACAGTGTTCAGCTAGATCCGTTCCTGCTATTTACATTTAGTGCAGTGCGTCCTGCTCACAGTGTTCAGCTAGATCCGTTCCTGTTATCTTCTAGACTATTTACATTTAGTGCAGTGCGTCCTGCTCACAGTGTTCAGCTAGATCCGTTCCTGTTATCTTCTAGACTATTTACATTTAGTGCAGTGCGTCCTGCTCACAGTGTTCAGCTAGATCCGTTCCTGTTATCTTCTAGACTATTTACATTTAGTGCAGTGCGTCCTGCTCACAGTGTTCAGCTAGATCCGTTCCTGTTATCTTCCTACTGACAGGCAGGCTTGTCTGGTTACAGTATATAAAGCTACCTGAAGAAAATTACAGGTGTTCTATTTGATCCTATTAGTACCACGGTCAGGCAGCTAGACTATTTACATTTAGTACAGTGCGTCCTGCTCACAGTGTACAGCTAGATCCGTTCCTGTTATCTTCCTACTGACAGGCAGGCTTGTCTGGTTACAGTATATTAAGCTACCTGAAGAAAATTACAGGTGTTCTATTTGATCCTATTAGTACCACGGTCAGGCAGCTAGACTATTTACATTTAGTACAGTGCGTCCTGCTCACAGTGTTCAGCTAGATCCGTTCCTGTTATCTTCCTACTGACAGGCAGGCTTGTCTGGTTACAGTATATAAAGCTACCTGAAGAAAATTACAGGTGTTCTATCCCAGCTTAGTGCAGCTACAGGCCATTAGAATGTCTGGAAGGCCAAGAAGGAGAGGCAGACAGTCACAAGCCAATAAGAGAGGGCAAGCAGGCTCTGTGTCTAGTGCTGGTCGTGGAGACGGTGCATCCTCATCAGCACGTGGCCATGGGACACGCTTGGCCTTTTTTTCGGCAGCTGGCCGTGTTGAGCCGCAACATGCGGAAGACTTGGTCGAGTGGATGACCAAGCCGTCCTCATCCTCCTCATCCTCTCTCACCCATGCCCAGGGTGCTTTGTCTGGCAAAGCAGCGGCCTCTTCCCTCAGCTCAATGTCATCAGTGACTCCTTCCCTAGCTCCACCATGTCCTCATGAGGATTCCCTCGAACTGTTTGACCACAGTGTTGGGTACATGCTCCAGGAGGATGCCCAGCGTTTGGAAGGCTCTGATGACGATACTGAGCTCGATGAAGGCAGTAACATGAGCACGGACAGAGGGGGTGCCCAAGAAGGACAGCAATCTGGCAGTCATGCTCCCCCTGCTGCAGCATACTGCCAGGTTTGCTCCAGTGATGAGGAGGGAAGGGATGATGAGGTCACTGACTCAACGTGGGTGCCTGATAGGAGAGAGGAGGAGGAGGAGGAGGAGGAGGAGGAGGCGGCGGCACATCACCAACGAGGCAGGATGCCCTCCAGGGGCCAGCCTAAGGGCAGCACATTGACTGCATCACACCCCAAAGCTCCACATGTGCAGGGCGCTGCAGTCTCTGCGCGTTATTCAAAAAGTTCTTTGGTGTGGGCCTTTTTTGAGACGAGTGCATCAGATCGCACCGCTGCTATTTGCAACATATGTCTCAAGCGTATCTCGCGTGGCCAAAACATCTCCCGCTTGGGTACCACATGCTTGACCAGACATATGTTGACCTGCCATGCAGTTCGTTGGCAAGCGTATCTAAAAGACCCACACCAAAGAACAAAGAGGATCTCTCCTTGCTCCTCATCAGCTGAGATTTCCAACCCCACTAGACCTTCAGTCCTCTCTGAGACCTGCAGTGAGAGGAATGAAGGTGTAGAATTAGGTGTGTCACAGCCAAGTACTTGTGGGCAATCTGCTTTTGGTACACCGACATCAGATTGTACCAGGCAAATTTCCCTGCCCCAGCTGCTGCACCGCCGAAAGAAGTTTGCTCCCAGCCATCCACATGCCCAGCGGTTGAATGCTAGCTTGGCAAAATTGCTAGCACTTCAACTGCTGCCTTTTCAGTTGGTAGACTCTGCCCCCTTCCGTGAGTTTGTGGAATGTGCGGTTCCTCAGTGGCAGGTACCCAAACGCCACTTTTTCTCACGGAAGGCGATTCCGGCTCTCTACCGGCATGTGGAAGGCAATGTCCATGCCTCGCTGGACAGGGCGGTCAGCGGTAAGGTGCATATTACCGCTGACTCATGGTCCAGCAGGCATGGACAGGGACGTTACCTAAGTTTCACGGCGCATTGGGTGACTCTGCTGGCAGCTGGGAAGGATGCAGGACAAGGTGCAGTAGTGTTGGAGGTTGTTCCGCCACCACGCCTCCAAAATGCTGATTGTGACACACCTCTCTCCTCCACCCCCTCCTCTTCTTCTTCCTCCATGGCCTCTTCCTCGGAACCAGCGGTGCTCCGTAGGCGTTCAAGGGGCTACGCAAGTACGCAGGCCAAAAGATGCCATGCGGTGCTTGAGCTGGTGTGCTTGGGGGACAGGAGCCACACTGGGGCAGAGGTTCTGTCAGCTCTGCAGGGGCAGGTTCAGAGGTGGTTGACGCCACGCCAACTTAAGGCAGGAATGGTGGTTTGCGACAATGGCACCAACCTCCTCTCTGCCCTCCGACAGGAACAAATGACCCATGTGCCCTGTTTGGCTCACGTCCTTAACTTGGTGGTGCAGCGGTTCTTGGGCAGGTACCCGGGCTTACAGGATGTCCTGAGGCAGGCCAGGAAAGTCTGTGTGCATTTCCGCTGGTCATATAATGCCAGTGCTTGGCTGACAGACCTCCAAAAGGAGTTTAACCTGCCCAAGAACCGCCTAATCTGTGACATGCCCACCAGGTGGAACTCAACGTTGGCCATGCTGCAGCGGCTGCACACGCAGCAGAGGGCCATCAATGAGTACCTGTGCGACTATGGCACCAGGACAGGGTCAGGGGAGCTTGGTTTTTTTCGCCACGCCAGTGGGCCATGATCAGGGATGCATGCACTGTCCTGTCACCATTCGAGGAGGCCACGAGGATGGTGAGCACTGACAGTGCATGCATCAGTGACACTGTCCCCCTTGTCCACCTGTTGGAGCACACGCTGCGTGGAATAATGGACAGGGCACTTGAGGCAGAACAGAGGCAGGAAGAGGAGGACTTCCTTAGCTCTCAAGGCCCCCTTTATCCAGACAGTGTTCCTGCGTGCCCGCCGAACACACAGGAAGAGGACGAGGAGGAGGAGGAGGAAGATTGTGTCAGTATGGAGGTGGAGCCTGGCACTCAGCATCAGCAGCAGTCTTTAAGGGATCAGTCCCAAGGAACACATGGACTTGTACGTGGCTGGGAGGAGCTGGCTGCGGACGTTGTTGTCCTTAGTGACCCAGAGGACTCCGGACCGAATGCCTCAGCAAACCTACGCTGCATGGCCTCCCTGATCCTGCAAAGCCTGCGTAAGGATCCTCGTATTCGTGGTATCAAGGAGAAGGACCAATACTGGCTGGCAACCCTCCTTGATCCACGTTACAAGGGTAAGGTTGCGGACCTTATCTTGCCATCGCAGAGGGAGCAGAGGATGAAACATCTTCGGGAGGCCTTGCAGAAAGGTCTGTGCAACGCGTTCCCAGAGACTGGGAGGTTACAAACTCCTGTTTCTGGACAACGTGTTGCTGAGGCTTCGGTCAGTCAAAGAAGGAGCGGTGGAGAAGGTGGCCGTCTGACCGATGCGTTCAGACAATTTTTTGGTCCGCAGCCCCAAGGTATGATCGGTTCCAGCAACCATCGCCAGCGTCTGTTTTACATGGTGCAGGAATACCTAGGGGCAAGATCAGACTTGGACACCTTTCCCACCGAAAATCCTCTGGGTTACTGGGTCTTGAGGATGGATCACTGGCCAGAGCTTGCACAGTATGCAATTGAGCTACTGGCCTGTCCTGCATCCAGCGTTCTTTCGGAACGCACATTCAGTGCTGCTGGAGGCGTGGTAACCGATCACAGGGTGCGTCTGTCCACCGACTCGGTCGATCGGCTGACCTTCATAAAAATGAATGAGTCTTGGATCACCACCAGCTACCAAGCACCTGATGCTGATGTAACCAAATAATTTTTTTTGAAATCTCAGATCCCTTCAAAGACTGCCTATGCTGATGCTGAGTGACTATCCCTGAGTAATTATCCTCTTCCTCCTCAATCATCACGCTGATAGCTTGTAAGAACATTTTTGGTTCTGGGCGCCACCACCAGTGCCTAAGGCACAATTTTTCAGCCCCTGTTTAACAGGGGCGTGTAATTACAATTTTTGATGTAATACTTTGCAGCAGGGCTCGTTCCTGCATTCCAACTAGAGTGTCTGTGAGGGGTTGCAGTGTTGTGGCACCAGCACCAGTGCCTAAGGCCCAATTTTTCTGCCCCTGTCTAACAGGGGCGTGTAATTACAATTTTTGAAGCAATACTTTGCAGCAGGGCTCGTTCCTGCATTCCAACTAGAGTGTCTGTGAGGGGTTGCAGTGTTGTGGCACCAGCACCAGTGCCTAAGGCCTAATTTTTCAGCTCCTGTTCAACAGGGGCATGTAATTACAATTCTTGATCTAATATTTCACAGCAGGGCCCTGTGAGGGCTTACAGTGTTGTGGCCACAGCAACACCTAAGGCCCAAATTTCTGCTGAGTATATAGGGCAGGACCCTACTTTCAAACATCTAACTTACAAACGACTCCTACTTGCAAACGGAAGGAGACAACAGGAAGTGAGATGAAATCTACCCCTAGGAAGGGAAATTCTCTCCTGTAAGAGTTAATATGGGAAAACAATTTCTCCTTTCCACTGATGCTTTCCAATCCTTGTTCCACAAAAAAACCCAAATTTTCAAAAAACATTTTTCATTGGGACAAAAAAGTGAGGTGAAATCTTCTGAAGAGGAGGAAAGACAGCAAAACAAATGTCACAGGGGTGATAACCCTTCCCTATGTTTTCCAAAAAGCTTAGAAAAGATTTTTTGGCTGGAGCTAAACACGTTAAAAATGTTCAAAATTACAAACAGATTCTACTTAACAACAAACCTACAGTCCCTGTCTTGTTTGCACCGCCTGTATACTGCTGTTCAGAGTATATAGGGCCTGGTGGCCCCACACCTTTCCTTATTTTAATTTGGGTGCGGGGTTCCCCTTAATATCCATACAAGACCCAAAGGGCCTGGTAATGGACTGGGGGGTACCCATGCCGTTTGTCTCACTGATTTTCATCCATATTGCCATGACCCGACATGACATTAAACCCGCAAGCAGTTTTAAATGAGATTTTTTCCTTTAAAAATGACATTTGGTGCAGGGACTGTTCTAAACATGGGAAACACGCGTCACTTTACAGGCATACTATAGACACCCCCCAGGTACGATATTTAAAGGAATATTTCACTTTTTTTTTTTTTACTTTAAGCATCATTAAAATCACTGCTCCCGAAAAAACGGCCGTTTTTAAAAGTTTTTTTTGCATTGATACATGTCCCCTGGGGTAGGACCCGGGTCCCCAAACCCTTTTTAGGACAATACCATGCAAATTAGCCTTTAAAATGAGCACTTTTGATTTTGAACGTTCGAGTCCCATAGACGTCAATGGGGTTCTAACGTTCGTGCGAACTTTCGGTCCGTTCGCGGGTTCTGGTGCAAACCGAACCGGGGGGTGTTCGGCTCATCCCTAATGGTGACCAGAAGTGATGACAGCACGCCATCAAGAGTGACATGCACCAAACTAAGTGAGAGTGTCAGGGCGTTGGGTGAGATGCCATTGATTGTTTGGCAATCTGTCATGTGCCTTGTATCAGAGCCTAATGTTAGAAGGAGACCTCTCTTACAGCCCTGGCTCCGGGACCACTGGGGTTGCAAAAGTGGTCGCGAGAGTAGAGATGATCCACCGGAAAGACTGGACTGTAGTAGTAGCTGGAGACGGTGGTTACAAGTGTGGGTCAGTGACCCCTAGGCACTGGCAGGGAAATGATCAGGAGCAGGCTGGAGCAGAGTGAGACAAGCCGGGTAACAGGTATGTAATACAGCAGGCAGAGAGTAGTCAGCATGCAGGCAGAGGTTGGCAAATGGAGATGTACAGGTATAGCAGGGTCAAGGCAAGCCGGGTCAGGATAGGAGAAGGCAGCAGTAGTCAAACAGAGCTGGGTCAGTATAATCACAGGCAGGTACAGGATCAGGGCTCAGGTAAAGCTGCAGATCAGACAGCACTGCACTAAAGCAGCTGCTGTCCTTTTAAAGGGTCATTGGCACCAAGCCGAGATAGAGCACGCCTGCCTGCTGCGTGTTCCCGCGCACGCGCCGCTGCCCGGCCCGGCGGGCTCTCATAGGAACACATGTGCGCATGTGCAAATGCCCAAGCATCTGCCTTGCTACAGAGTATCCCTGACACAATCAAACTACTGATGTTGATGTGAACAAAGCGTGTTATGACCTATGTTTGTAAGTGCATTTTAAAGAGGGAATGGTTTTAATAGAGCAAGATTGAACAGGATTACACTATGTGGAGCTTTCTTCTTATATAAGATCAGTGTCTCCAAGATTGTTCCAGTGGTTAAGCGGTACGTACTCTGTACGAGTGATTGACAGCACTTTAAACAAAGGCGTGTTTAATTGATATATCTTGTGAGTGCAAACCCTGAGTGCAAACGTGAGGGACTCAGGTGGTGACAATCTGATGATTGGAGCATGTAACAACACTTAACCAACACAAGGATACAAGGATATTGTACACCAAGAGACTTTCTTTGCACATATTCACATGGTGGACTTTAACTTATGTGGTCAACACATGATTACCTGCCGATTGGTTGAGTCTTTGGACGGAAAGCCGTATTTTGATCATTCTTAATGCTTTTATATGTGTTATAATTGCTGTATTTGTTATAGTGGCAGATAATTTTATTTGATGTCTAAACTGGAATAATGTATCCAGAGGATTGTGTTTGATCCTCTGTATATTGGCGCTGAGTAGATTGTTTTCAGTTATCTAAAACATATCTTTTTTAATGATTATGTATGGTAATGACTACTCCTAGTGGAGATGTCCTAAAGTTAATTCACTGATGACTGATGTGGCATTAATCTTATACAGAGCATCAAGATAACGTTATGTGACGAAATCCCTATATAAACATCTTTGCTGTGGCTTACAGTTACAACCAGTAATGATGAAAATAGATGTCACACAGCATATTCGTGCATCTTGTCATATGGATTATAGAGATAAAGAAATTGTGGCAATCTGTACAGGTGCAAACAGATGGACATGTATTTGCAGAAATGAGTAAGTAGTAAGGCAGATTGTGGCAGAGTACAGAAGGACCAACATTCAATAAAGGCTGAAGTGAGGGGGCGTGTCCAGACGCTCAGCTGAGGAGACGTGCGGGAGCCCAGCTCCTCATACACAGCGCAAATCCAGTGCCATCCGCTGCTCTAGACTGGACTGTTACGGCCGCAGAGTGCAGTTCTCTGGCCCCAGACCCCTGCTGCCTTCATCCCGGAGCATATCTGGGTCATTAACGGACGGATTCCCTGTTAAACTGAGTCACCCTCCAGGCCGTCGAGGCCCGCCGCCATCTTGGGGCCTACGGACGGACTGGGGATCCCCGCAGCCTGGACCCACGATCCGGAAGGTGGACGGCCAATCTGTCCATACTGGACGGCCGATCCACCTCTGAGGAACTCTCGGGATAGCCCAGCAGCACCCAGAAGGTATAGGAGCCTTCCCACAGCCGCCCTCGGCATCCTGTGGCCTTCCATTCAGCCGCGGCCTGTGGGCTTGCTTATGGACGATCCCCAGGGACACAGTGAGTAGCCTATTCTACCCATCCACCTAAGTCCCCAGAGGGTGTTCTCCACCACTGCTTGCCCTGGAGGAATTCTAGTGATTAAAGGCAGCGGAGTCCCCTCGCCCGGCGGCCGTCCACTAGGATACACCGCGGCTTCGGCCTGCTCCTGGAAGCCGGCGGCCATATTGAGACTCCATAATACACCCTACAGCTATCCTCTCTTCTCTCTCTTCTCCCTCAGCTACACTGCCCCCCATAAGGCATCTGGACTTGCAGAGATTGTCTCCCTCCTGCATTGCTGATGGTGAGGGAAGGTTGAGCTGCAAATTGGTGTTTCTGTCAATCTAAATAAGACACAACCTTACCTATAAGATGAATATTGTCTAAATAAATCCAAAGTCTCGAGGGGGCGCAGTGAGCAAGATGGCGAACGCATAGAAGGATAGCTCTGGTCCCCGTCTCTTTATTAGTGGCTCCTACAAAAGCTAAAAGACCTTCTTTAACACCAGGAATGACACGACCACCTACCAGATACTCCCTGGCATTGCATGGGTAAGATTGGCTTCCAGAAAACGATCTATAGTGGCATTATCCCACCGCCACCTCCGTGGCCCTCTCACAGTATGGAGCGGTTCCTATACAAGCCGCAATCCCCAGCCTCGAGTGAACAGCCCGGCCAGCCGGACACAGCTGTCCCACGCACCACATTGGGAAACACTCCAATGGAGGACAACAGATCCCAGCAAACCCAGCACCCCCATTCACCCGAATACCCCACAGATGTCGTGACGGTGGCCACCCTCGATGCAAAACTAAATTCTTTACTACATGACCTGACTAGCAGCATTGCCAAAGAGGTCGGTAAAATAGCACACGAGTTACGGGGGGAAATTGACCAGTTAGGAGAACGTACCAATACTCTGGAGAATAAGTTTGATGAACTGACCCAATACGTACATTTTCTCGAGGAGGATAACGCCTCCATGAAACATACAGTCTCCCAACTCCAGTTACAACAGGAAGATTTGGAAAATCGCGAAAGACGCCAGAATCTGAGAATCAGAGGAATCCCCGAGGCGGTAAATGACAAGGAGCTACGTCCCTATCTTTTGGGCCTGTTTGTTACTCTAGCGCCCCATATACCGGACATAGACTGGCGCCTGGACAGGGCCCATAGATCCCTTCCCCAAAAACCTCCTCCAAACGCTAACCCCAGAGACGTTATAGTTCGTTTCCACTTTTACGAAAGCAAAGAAGCTCTCACAACTGCAACACGCAACAAGTCTCATATTGACTTTAAGCAAAATAAGATCCAGATATTCAACGACCTATCCCTGATAACTCTGGCCAAAAGGCGCAGCTTTCGACCTATCACTACACACCTACAGAATTATCAGGTCCCTTACCGCTGGGGGTACCCCTTTCGCTTATCCGCCTCTAAAGATGGCGTCCAATATTCATTGAGAGATCTTTTTGAAAGTGAAACCTTCATCCGCAACCTAGGCCTTCCACCATTACCCGAAGAAGATCTTCCACCTCAAGCTCCGAATCCCAAGCCACTCACCACACCAGCGCAGATCTGGACCCCAGTGCGACGAAAATCCCAGAAGGCCTTTTCCACACCGCAAAGATCCAACTCCAACAGATTTCCGACCTGAAGGCTCCTTCTCATCACTATTCTTCTTGGTTGTTTACTCCATGACTAGATGACTTGTGTCATGGCCACTCCGGTGATCTCCCTGAAGTTAGGTCACTTTCTCTCACGATATAGAGAGAGTTGCCCCTCGTTGCGGGTTTTTTTTCTGGTTAACCTCGCGGAAGACGTTTCTTCCCCCCCTTGTTTTATTATGTTCCTACGTTCCTATATATTTTTTCTTCAGCTTTTCAGGAGCCAATTTTTGTTATGTTTTTTTTGAGCTGAGACGGGGATCCCCCCCCCCTCGTCTACACCTGTAGGCTATCATGCCCCCCACCATAACCCATGGCTTCTGCCTGGGTAGCCTGAAATTTTTTTTATTTTCAGGCTTTTCAAAAAAAGATTTTTTCTTTTCTTGATCTGTTGTATTTTTTTTTTCTATTCATTTTTTTTTTCTTCTTTGTCTTTTTTTTATGCTTTTCCTTGACTTTTCAATTTACAGGTCTTCTTTTTTTTTCCATATACGACCTTATTATGGTACTCATTGATGTATTCACAATTGTGTGTCAACCCCGAATTATGTACAATTTTGTATGTTATAACCTAAGGATGTTCATTTACCTGTCTGCATTTTACATAACGTTAGCACTACGTCTTTCGATTAGACATGGCTCTTAAGATCTACTCATGCAATGTTAAAGGTCTAAACTCTAACGGGAAACGATGGCAAGCTTTAAAGGAATTTAGGTCCTCTAGAGCGGAGGTGATTATGATTCAGGAGACTCATTTTAAAGCTGGAGGCTCCTTTAAATTTGCCTCCAGATATTTCCCTAGAACCTATATGGCATCCGATCCTTCCGGAAAAGCAGGGGTAGCTATTCTTGTTGGACAATCTTGCCCGATACGGATACTCTCCTCCTACCTAGACCCTCATGGCAGGTTTATACTCCTGAATTGTAGTCACCTCAACACTCGATTTTCTTTAGCTAACATCTATGCACCAAATGTGGGACAAATAGGTTTTCTCACAACCGTTTTTGAAAAGTTACAACATTTCTCTCAGACTTTTATGATACTAGGAGGCGACTTCAATGTGTGCATGTCCCCGACCAGGGATAGAAGATCCCTATTCCAAATTGCCCCACAATCAGCTTCCCAGAACTTGTCTGCCTCTTTTCGTAAACTAACCAGATCTCACAATCTATTCGATACTTGGAGAGTAAAACACCCTACCCAAAAGAGTTACACATTCTATTCCCACTCTCACAAGTCATACTCCAGGTTAGATCATTTCCTGGTTACAGGCCCTCTACTTCCCTATGTAGTCTCCTCTGAGATCAACCCTATTACCTGGTCGGATCATGCACCCATTGAACTCGACATCCTGCTGACGTCAACATATACTAAAACATGCCACTGGCGTCTTAATGAACTACTGCTCAAAGACCCAATATCCCAAAACCAACTACAACAGAAACTAACTGAATTCTTTCAAATTAACGATGGATCGGTCTCGGAGATTTCCACCTTGTGGGAGGCCCACAAGGCTTTCTTTAGAGGTGAATGTATATCTGCGAGCTCCCACTTAAAGAGAGACTCTGCAAAACTTAAAATTGACTTACTTAATTGCGGAAAGGCACCTGTTGGTATCCCCCACGGTGGAAAAACTAAGGATTGTTACGGCTATCCAAGACCGAATCAAGTTGTTTGACTTGCACAAAATCTCTAAATCTATGCTATGGGCCAAACAGAAATTCTATGATTTTGCAAACAAGCCGCATAAAATGCTATTTAACAAGCTGAAGCCACGGCCCTTTCTAGCAATCCCGATCACTTGACGCAGCCTGATGGTACTCCCACATATTGTCCCAAAACTATGTCAAAAGTCTTTGGGGATTTTTATTCAAGATTGTATAACTGCTTAGGCCCAGACTCACATCCTCAATTCTCACAAACCCATTTTGACGATTTCATGTCTTCTCTAAAATTACCCAAACTCTCCGCTGAACAAATCACATCTCTCAACTCCCCGATCACTGTAGAAGAGATAGGAAAAGTGATTAAAAATTTGCCAGCCCACAAATCCCCGGGCCCTGATGGCCTTCCGTATACCTACTTTAAAACGTTCTCACAGACCTTAACACCTTATCTCCTATCTCTATACTCCTCCTTGCTTAAAGGTACCATTCCGCACTCACAGTTCCTACATGCTAACATAACGGTTTTCCCTAAACCGGGTAAAGATCCCGCATTACCAAATAACTATCGCCCCATTGCTTTATTAAATTCGGACTATAAAATTTTTACCAAAATATTAGCAAACAGACTTTCCCCTCTATTACCAGCCCTGATTCATAGAGACCAGGTGGGTTTCGTACCCACAAGACATGCTGGAGATAATACGAGAAGAACCATAGATTTGATCGATTTAATAACTAAAACTAAACGTCCCACTATAGTACTAAGCTTAGATGCACAAAAGGCATTTGATCGTTTGAGCTGGCCATTTATGTTTGCAGTCCTAGCCAAATTTGGAGTTTCAGGCCCCTTTATACAAGCCTTACGAACCCTTTATTCTCACCCCACATCTCAAGTCCAGTTGTCTTCCCACACATCACAAAGATTTACCCTTAGCAATGGCACCAGACAAGGATGCCCTTTATCACCCTTGCTGTTTATATTAAGTCTCGAAGCATTAGCAGCAGCCATCAGATCCCACCCTGAAGTCCGGGGAGTTTCTTTACGCCAACAAGACTACAAATTATCCCTTTTTGCAGACGACATCTTACTGACCATCACCCGTCCCAACACCTCCCTACCCTTTCTACATGATATATTATCCACCTTTGGAGCCTTGTCCGGTTTTAGGATTAACCAGACCAAAACAGAAGCCCTCCCAATCAATATACCCCCAGACATGCTTAGCTCTGCAAAACAGATTTAAATATAGGTGGTGTCAAACATGGTGGTGTCCTAGTTGCAGTCTTGAAACACCCAATACGAGGACAATATGCGACCGGTCTAAACTATGTGGCATGTTCACCAATGTAAGGAGCATGGCGGACAAGATGGGTGAACTAGAGATACTGTTGTACAAGGAGGATTTGGATTTTGTGGGAATTTCAGAGACCTGGTTCAACAGCTCTCATGATTGGCTGGCAAACATTCAAGGGTATACCCTATACCGCAAGGATAGAGAGGGTAAAAAAGGGGGAGGGGTATGCCTATATATCAAGAATAATGTACAAGTGAATGTGAGAGATGACATCACTGAGGGAGCTAGGGAGGAGGTGGAATCCTTATGGGTAGAGCTCCAAAGGGATGAAGCTAAGGGGAAAATAATACTGGGAGTATGCTATAGGCCCCCTAACCTGAGGGAGGAAGTGGAGACGGATCTCCTATCACAAATTGGATTAGCAGCAAGGATGGGAAGTGTTATCATAATGGGGGATTTTAATTATCCAGACATAGACTGGCCGGAGGGAACTGTGCATTCATTTAAGGCTCGCCAGTTCCTTAATGTCTTGCAGGACAATTTTATGGGTCAGATGGTAGACGCACCAACTAGAAATAAAACATTACTGGATCTACTGATTACCAACAATACAGACCTGATCACAGATGTGGAAATACGGGGCAATTTAGGTAACAGCGATCACAGGTCAATTAGTTTCAGTATAAATCACACAAATAGGAAACATGAAGGGAACACAAAGACACTGAATTTCAAAAGAGCCAACTTCCCTACAAACCTTGCTAAAAGGCATAAATTGGGATAAAATATTAGGAACAAAGAATACGGAGGAGAGATGGGTTTGCTTTAAGAGCATATTAAATAAGGGCATTAGCCAATGTATCCCATTGGGTAATAAATTTAAAAGAGCAAACAAAAATCCTGGATGGCTTAACTCCAATGTAAAAATTCATATAAAAGCAAAGGAGAAGGCCTTCAAAAAATACAAGGTTGAGGGATCATCCTCAGCATTCAGACTTTATAAAGAATGCTACAAGAAATGTAAGGGTGCAATTAGGACGGCTAAGATAGAACATGAAAGACACATAGTGGAGGAGAGCAAAAAAAATCCCAAGAAATTCTTTAAGTATGTAAACAGTAAAAAAGGGAAGATAGACCATATTGGCCCCATAAAGAATGAGGAAGGACATCTGGTTACAAAGGATGGGGAGATGGCAAAGGTATTGAATTTATTCTTCTCCTCAGTATTCACGAGTGAATCCGGGGGCTTCAGTAACCAACACTGCAGTGTTTATCCTCATGACACAACACAGGAAGCACCTACATGGTTAACAGAGGAAGGAATTAAAATTAGACTTGAGAAACTTAACATTAATAAATCACCGGGACCAGATGGCTTGCATCCGAGGGTACTTAGGGAACTCAGTCAGGTGATTGCCAGACCGTTGTTCCTAATTTTTACAGACAGTCTATTGACTGGAATGGTACCAGCTGATTGGAGAAAAGCCAATGTAGCACCAATATTTAAAAAGGGCCCAAAAAACATCCCTGGGAATTACAGACCAGTTAGCCTAACATCAATAGTATGTAAACTCTTGGAGGGGATGATAAGGGACTATATATAAGATTTTAGTAATAAGAATGATATCATTAGCAGTAATCAGCATGGATTCATGAAGAATCGTTCTTGCCAAACCAATCTATTAACCTTCTATGAGGAGGTGAGTTGCCATCTAGATAAAGGAAGGCCCGTAGACGTGGTGTATCTGGATTTTGCAAAAGCATTTGACACAGTTCCCATAAACGTTTACTGTACAAAATAAGGTGCGTTGGCATGGACCATAGGGTGAGTACATGGATTGAAAACTGGCTACAAGGGCGTGTTCAGAGGGTGGTGATAAATGGGGAGTACTCAGAATGGTCAGGGGTGGGTAGTGGGGTTCCCCAGGGTTCTGTGCTGGGACCAATCCTATTTAATTTGTTCATAAATGATCTGGAGGATGGGATAAACAGTTCAATCTCTGTATTTGCAGACGATACTAAGCTAAGCAGGGCAATAACTTCTCCGCAGGATGTGGAAATCTTGCAAAAAGACCTGAACAAATTAATGGGGTGGGAGACTACATGGCAAATGAGGTTCAATGTAGAAAAATGTAAAATAATGCATTTGGGTGGTAAAAATATTAATGCAATCTATACACTGGGGGGAGAACCTCTGGGGGAATCTAGGATGGAAAAGGACCTGGGGGTCCTAGTAGATGATAGGCTCAGCAATGGCATGCAATGCCAAGCTGCTGCTAATAAAGCAAACAGAATATTGGCATGCATTAAAAGGGGATCAACTCCAGAGATAAAACGATAATTCTCCCGCTCTACAAGACTCTGGTCCGGCCGCACCTGGAGTATGCTGTCCAGTTCTGGGCACCAGTCCTCAGGAGGGATGTACTGGAAATGGAGCGAGTACAAAGAAGGGCAACAAAGCTAATAAAGGGTCTGGAGGATCTTAGTTATGAGGAAAGGTTGCGAGCTCTGAACTTATTCTCTCTGGAGAAGAGACGCTTGAGAGGGGATATGATTTCAATTTACAAATACTGTACTGGTGACCCCACAAAAGGGATAAAACTTTTTCACAGAAGAGAGTTTAATAAGACTCGTGGCCACTCATTACAATTAGAAGAAAAGAGGTTTAACCTTAAACTACGTAGAGGGTTCTTTACTGTAATGCCCCGTACACACGGTCGGATTTTCCGACGGAAAATGTGTGATAGGACCTTGTTTTCGGAAATTCCGACCATGTGTAGGCTCCATCACACATTTTCCAGCGGATTTTCCAACACACAAAGTTTGAGAGCAGGATATAAAATTTTCCGACAACAAAATCCGTTGTCGGAAATTCCGATCGTGTGTACACAAATCCGACGGACAAAGTGCCACGCGTGCTCAGAATAAATAAAGAGATGAAAGCTATTGGCCACTGCCCCGTTTTATAGTCCCGACGTACGTGTTTTACGTCACCGCGTTCAGAACGATCGGATTTTCCGACAACTTTGTGTGACCGTGTGTATGCAAGGCAAGTTTGAGCCAACATCCGTTGGAAAAAATCCTAGGATTTTGTTGTCGGAATGTCCGAACAAAGTCCGACCGTGTGTACGGGGCATAAGAGCGGCAAGGATGTGGAATTCCCTTCCACAGGCGGTGGTCTCAGCGGGGAGCATTGATAGCTTCAAGAAACTATTAGATAATCACCTGAATGACCGCAACATACAGGGATATGTAATGAAATACTGACACATAATCGCACACATAGGTTGGACTTGATGGACTTGTGTCTTTTTTCAACCTCACCTACTATGTAACTATGTAACATCTTTGAAATACTTAGGAATTCATCTTACCCCCTCATACAATTCACTCTATCAGGCCAACTTCCCTCCTATGTTTGCAGAAATCTCAAGACTTCTAAACCTCTGGACCCCCATCCCACTCTCTCTCCTGGGCAGAGTCAACGTCCTCAAAATGTCGATACTGCCCAAACTGCTGTACTTATTCGAAACATTACCAATTCCAGTCCCAATCTCGCAGCTGAAAAATCTCCAGAGAAAGTGCCTTAATTTTATTTGGAATAATGCCTCCCATAGAATTGCCCAATCAGTAGTCTTCTCCCCCAAAAATAAAGGGGGGTTGGCTGCCCCTGACCTCATCAAGTACTACTACGCTTCCCACCTCAGGGTATTGACTACCTGGACCTCAAGGAAAGCTCCAAGTAGGTGGGCTGAAATTGAAATGGGGATCACGGCTCCAGTACATCCCTGTTACCTGTTATGGCCTTTCTCAAATAAATTCACGACCCAATTGAGATCTCTTTGTTTATCCCCGATGCATAGTTACATAGTTACATAGTAGGTGAGGTTGAAAAAAGACACAAGTCCATCAAGTCCAACCTATGTGTGTGATTATGTGTCAGTATTACATTACATATCCCTGTATGTTGCGGTCATTCAGGTGATTATCTAATAGTTTCTTGAAGCTATCAATGCTGCCCGCTGAGACCACCGCCTGTGGAAGGGAATTCCACATCCTTGCCGCTCTTACAGTAATGCTTTTTACTTTATCTATCTGGAAGAGATGTGCAGATAAGTTCTCTCTTTCCTCACCATGTTCCCCGCTCCAGAACATCCTTTTTAACCCAGACATCCCAGATGGACTGTCTTTTGTACGAACAACCCCATGGACTCAAGCGGGTATATTTCAGCTGCGACATTTGGTACATCCGGTTACACGCATACTACTATCATTCCCAGACCTCAAAAAAAAACACGATCTCCCCGCCTCTATGGAATATTTTTATATACAAATTAAACATTATTTCCATACCATTTCACCATTTCATTGTCCTTAGAAAAACCTACAGACTTCGAAATACTATGTGCAAATGGCCCATATGAAACTAAACTAATTTGAGCTATATATAAAATGCTCCACGCAGTACCCCCTCTAACTGACACCTCACATAACTACATAGTAAAATGGTCTAAGATGTTAAATCTTCCAATCTCACTGTTATGCCCGTACACACGGTCGGATTTTCCGATGGAAAATGTCCGATCGGAGCGTGTTGTCGGAAATTCCGACCGTGTGTGGGCGCCATCGGACATTTTCCATCGGATTTTCCGACACACAAAGTTGGACAGCAGGAGATAAAATTTTCCGACAACAAAATCCGATCGCGTCAATTCCGACCGTGTGTGGCCTGTTCCGACGCACAAAGTGCCACGCATGCTCAGAAGAAATTCAGAGACGGGACAGCTCGTTCTGGTAAACTTAGCGTTCGCAATGGATACAGCACTTTCGTCACGCTGCAATGTTAAAAATGGTTTAATACAGCGCACTCTCTTCTTTTTTATAATGTGACAAGAATTAAGTAGTTTTGCTGCTCATATTCACACACACTTCTCATAAACTTATTTTGTTACTATTTATCTGGATTCCCTCAATATATTTTGATTTCTCACATCTGACAACATTTTTTTTATATTTTATTTTTTTTTTGTCTTTAATGTAGATTTTTTTTTTTTGTTTCTCTTTTTTTTTTTTTTGGTGATTTTGATTTGTACTCCCGAAAATGTTTGTGTGTGTTTTTTGTGACAAGTTCCCACAACACCATTGATATGTTGTTCTATTTAATCTGTAGGAGATTGTTTGGTGTTGTTGTCCCTTGTTAATTTCACATTGTACTTTAGAAATGTACCTGAATCGTCACCAACAAACTGTCCTTTTTGGATGAAAACACACACAGGAGAGTAGAATTTACCTAAAAAATTTTATTAAGGGCTCACAACTAAACAAAGAGGGAGGCAACGCTGGAGAAACTGTAGAAGTGGGTGAAGCCTTGGACCCCCAGGGCAGACATCAATTATTTAAAAGCAAAATTGGTGGCCTGAGGAGTCCTTATCTAAGGGAGGGCAGTGTGGTCCAGAAGTCCCAGAGATCCGGAAAGCAGCAGATGACATCTGTGTCCCCAGGCTGTGGTCATACGAGACACTGCAGCTTCTGTCAGACCAGACTGAACCCAGGGTCATCACTCTTTGGTCTTCTTTCCACGCTTCCTTCCACGCTGTGGCTGTGGTGGTGGAGTTGTGGCAGCAGGAAGAGGAGGAGGAGGAGGAGGATCGTCGATTTCAATAACATCCGTCTTGGGTGTTAGTTCCCCACTCAACCCCTTACGTAGGACTTTATAAATCAGGTCCTCAGAGAGCTTGCGTTGACCCTCCTGCATGCCCTGCAATTTTGTGGCAGCCATGCAGGCAAAGGCCTCTTCAGGACTGGGGAAGGCTCTGAGGGACGCAGAAGCCTCCTGGATCAGCCTGTACGCTGAATCCTGCACGGGACTCGGAGTCGTCTTCCTGGCTCGTTTATGTGGCAGGCGGAGGGGAGGAACCTGAGACTCAGTCAGGCTGCGACTGGTCCCAGGCTTCTCTTGGCTGACACCTAGCCCCGCCTCCTCCTGGCTGCCACTAATCCCCGCCTCCTCCTGACTGCCACATTCCACAACCTCCTCCTGGCTGAGGTCTTCCTGTGTATGAAAAAGGGACATTGTGTGTGATTGATGACTAAAAATCTCAAACTATTTTCACCTCCTGACTGCTGCAAATTCAATGTTAACAAATATAACAGACTATCCTTCTGAGCCCAGCAGTTTTCATTCTTGTCCCAATTTTGGGTGCCCACTACTGTCTATTGATATGTAAAACACTTTTTTTTATCAGCAATTAGTGATTAATAATAACATCTAGTAAACATCATTTATTTTTGACCAGAAATCTGTAGAAGAATGCTATACCTGACTCCAGCTGGGCTCCTCCACTTCTTCCTGGCTGGAAGGCCCATGTTGGACATCGGAAGCCTCAGCTGGTATGGAAGGAAGCGTGGAAGGAAGAGTGGAGAGGGATTCCCTGACTTCAGTTTGGTCTGACAGAAATCGCAGTCTCTCGTAGTACCACAGCCTGGGGACATAAATGTCATCTGCTGCAGCTCCTACTCTCTGGGAATCTGTGACCTTCTTGCGCTCCCTAAGATATGTGCTCCTCAGGCCACCAATTTTGGCTTTTAAATAGGGGATGGTTGCCGTGGGGACCACCGGCGTCACCAACTCCAGCAGTTTCTCCAGCGCTGCCTGCCTTTTCTGTTTGTGGCTATAATGGGGGTGTCTCACTTGCCACAGACAGGGCAGCTCCCTGTACTTGTCTATGAACAGGGGCAGGAAATTGTGGTCGTTGAACCCATCCATTTTCTCTGCAATACACAACACAATATAAACCCTAATGTCAGGCCAAACTCCCCTAATCTTGTTACAATATAGGCTTCCATTTCGAAGCAGTATAGGCCCAAGTTTAGATCCTACCTTCGTTAGCACGATCGGCGTCTCCGATGCTCCTTCCTCCGCTCACAGATCGTACGTAAGACAAATGTGTGTTACACTTTATACACACTGCGCATGCGTATAACTCCGCCCGCCCTTGACGTTCTTTCTAGTCTATTCCCCACCCCTTTTCGTTTGGCGCAGTGGGGGAAGAGCACATGGCGGATAGACAGCACGATCGTGATAATTGGAGCAACGAGGAGGAGGAGGAGGAGGAGGAAAGGCCGGAGCCTGAAACGTCCCGATCCAGAAGGAGATTAAAGGACTCAAATATGTCCTTTGGGGAGATGTTGGAGATGGTGGACATCCTGAAGAAGGCCGACTATGATGGAAAGTATGGGCCTTACCCCAACCCCAATGTCCGAAAGGCCAAGATCATGGCGAAAGTGGTCAGGAGTCTGCACCGGAAATTCGGGGTACGACGATCGAAAGATCAGCTCAGGAAGCGGTGGTCGGACCTGAAATTACGAGAACATGAGCAGTACAGAAAGATCCGGAGAGTGCTGCAAAAAAGTAAGTAGTTGTGCTGTGTTCCTATTCTTTATGTTTATTACGTTCGTGCTGCTCCATGTGCTTTTAGGAACTGTTGTACAGTTTAAAATGGCAACTTTCATGTTCATGGGCACATTATTCGTTCGGATCACACATTTTTCTTTCGGACTATAAAATACCATTGTTTAGCCCGTATGCATTTGGCCAGCATTTTGAGGCCCTATACTTGTCTTCAAAGAATTGGGTTGTGTAGATGGCTTTGTTACTAGAATGAAATGCAAACTAGATTGTGTGTAAGGAGAGGACAATGAGCAGCTGTTTTCACATCTGGACACTGGAGCACTAGTGTGGGACCCCAGAACACCATTTTTATTAGGGGGCCACACAGGTGCTCCAGTGTATACTATAGGGGGGCTACATCTGTGAAGCTTGTACCAAACAGGTAAAGTATTGCAGCTTGACAAAGGCCAATAAAAAATATACATCTTGGAACTCGGCTAAAATAGACAATTGTACCCCACTTCCAAGCAATGTTTCCTATTTCTAGTTCGGCCATCAAATATCTGTGTGCTAATTCTACCATTTTTGTTTTACATAGGGGAGAAAAGACTCGGAGGACACCCCTCATCCCAGGAGACCACAGACCCCCCACCTCGGGAAGAAGGGGTAATACCAACAACCCAAGAAGAAGAGCAGGAGGAAGAAGAAGATGTGGTGGAGATTGGCACCACAACAGGTGAGTGTCTGCGACCACAGGCTCAGGTAAACGAGATGGATGGTGGCAGATTTTTGAGACCTTTTTTTTTTTCTTTATCTCTTTTTAGGTGATCGTGATGTGAGGGATAGAAAATGCTTTACTTCTGAAAGTGCCCAGATCCTGATCGGGGAGATCATGGGGTGTAATGCCGAACTGCAAAACATCCAGCAAAAAATCCATGATGTTATTATAAAAAATAACATCATTGATGTTTTGGGGGGAATTTAAACCCCACAAAATCACTTGTTTTATTGTGGTCCAATCTTTTAAAATTTTTTGCAATGTTTTGAAAAGCCAAATTTGGAGGATGCACACAGTGTGCCAACATGTGCTATCTGCCATCACGGGAGATCAATGGACGCGTTTTGGGGGTGCAACCCCTTCCTCAATTATAAAGTAGCATTGAGGAAGGGCTTGCTCCCCCAAAACACGTCCCTTGATCCCCCCTGATGGCAGATAGCACATGTTGACATTCGTAAATTTGTGTGCATCTTCCAAATTTGGCTTTTCCAGGGGTGATTCCCCCCCATCTGAACGCTATATCAAACCCAGTTCCTAAATACTGATGTCTGATATAGCCTTCAGCTTTTACATAATGTGAATTTTGTAATTTCCAGTTTTTTGGCTTTCGTGTTGGTTTTACACAGGCCTGTTTTATCTGAAATGGATATTTCGATTTTTGATAATGCTACTGCAAAAATTGTTAAACAACAAACATGTTGGTTTGTTTTAAAAACCTTTGGTAAATGCACATGTGATTGTACAGGTATAAAAAAGTGGCTTACTCAAGAATGTGTGGATTATTGTCTCAACACTACAACACTTTTGGGGTGATGTAATAGATGCTTTATGCAAAAGTGGGGGTTATTTCCTAAGGGCAAATACACTTTGCACTACAAGTGCAGGTTCAGTGCAGTTGCAAGTGCACTTGGAGTGAAATGTGTTTTTGCATTTAGGAAATACCAGCCAACAGTGCTTTGTATAATAAGGTTACACAATCACGACATTTTCTGGACTCCACACATTTCTGTCAGGGTCAGCTAAAACAAACACAAGCAGTAAATGTCCACAAAGAATTTTTTTTTTTTTTTTTATTTGAAAAAGGCTTCACATATTGTATGGCATATTGATAGCCCCCCTACCCGCAAAGAACTCCAGGTATCGTAACCGGACATCACGGGCACTCAGGGAGGGCAAGCCAGGATGGCCACTTTCAAGCGCCGTCAGTGTTGTTGGATGTAGGATTCCGGCTTCAGGCCCAACTGAGCCAGCATAGTTGGCAGAATGTTTTCTTAAAAAATTATGGAGAACACAGCATGCCAGTATTATATGGTTCAGTTTATACTCCGCCATATGGATGGGTGTCAGAAATAGTCGGAACCGGCTGGCCAGGATTCCAAATGTGTTCTCCACCACTCTTCGGGCTCTGGCCAGCCGGTAATTAAAAACCCTCTGTTCCGGGGTGAGGGTCCTCATCGGGAATGGCCGCATCAGGTGGTCCCCCAGCGCAAACGCTTCATCAGCAACGAACACAAATGGGAGACCTTCCACATTGTCCTCTGGAGTTGGCAAGTCCAAGCTGCCATTCTGGAGACGCCTGTAGAACTCCGTCTGGGCGATCACTCCACCATCGGACATCCGGCCATTCTTCCCCACGTCCACATACAAGAAGTCGTAATTAGCCGACACCACCGCCAACATCACTATACTAAACCCCTTGTAATTATAATAGTATGACCCCGAGTTGGGTGGTGGGACGATGTGGACGTGTTTCCCATCAATTGCCCCTCCGCAGTTAGGAAAGTCCCACCGCTGGGCAAAGTGGGAGGCCACAGTCTGCCATTCCTGTGGCGTGGAAGGAAACTGTTGAGGAAAAAAACAATAAACATTACTATTTTTTCACAGAAACATGGCAAGCAGATTAGACACAAACATTATGGGGCAACCTCCAGATAGCATTTATTAAGGGGAATTTAACAACGCCAAAGTATAAGGTACACCTATCATATTCCCCCTCCACCCCTCTCATGGGCCATTTCTAACATTATAGGGGGGGGAACTCTTGGACAGGTAACCCTCTTCACTTCATTGAGAGATGAATGCCTAAATACAGGGTATTACTTGGAACAGCCCCTCCTTAGTTACACTATTGGCAGCCCACTGGACAGGTAAGAAGTGTCATAATACAAAGATATAAATACACACTGTACACATTTGAGGACATTTGAACATTCTGCTATTACAAAAACTTGAAACAGTACCATTTGAAAGTATACAGGCAGGCCCTTGCACTACATGCTTTGGGGAATTCATTCATAAATCAGAGCACTAAAGAGGTGGGTATAGTGTGTATGGGTTTGGCAAAGTCAGCAGATAGATGATTGAGGATAGAGAATTGGGATCAGCTGACTTAGCAGTTGGGGGAGGGAGGGTTACTAAAAATTATTTGGGGACACCACAAAAAAAAGCCTCTAGCACTCTGCCTGAATTTAAATAAAAAATAACATTACCAAACATTTTAGGGGGTGTTTGGGGTAAAGCACTACTATGGAGCAGATAAAATACATTGTTAAGTGACTACATGAGGTGAATATAGGGCCAAGAGACACCATGCTGGGGAGGTTATTGAAGGGCAAATATGTATGAAGGACTGAAAATAATAATTACATAAAAATCCAGCATGCATGAGGACAAAGGGGACATTCACAGCATATTACAATCATGGTAATTAGGGAATGAGGAAAGAAATACAATATATTATCAAACATTAAAGACAATAAAATGTGATATAAAAGGATAAAAATCTTACCTTCATATACTCCTTCTGCAGGACCTGTATGATGGCAGAACAGGTCTCTGGGATAATGATCCCCAGAGCCTGGGGGGAGATGCCTGTCGAGAACTTCAAGTCCTGCAGACTTCTCCCTGTGGCCAAATACCGCAAGGTAGCGACCAACCTCTGCTCCGGAGTGATGGCTTGCCTCATGCAGGTATCCTGCCTGCTAATATAAGGGGTCAGCGAAGCCAACAAACGGTGAAACACGGGGTCCGTCATCCTGAGAAAGTTCCTGAAATCATCAGGATTATTCTCACGGATCTCACGGAGCAAAGGCATATGACAGAACTGGTCACGCTGAAGCAACCAATTCTTGGTCCATGAACTCCTCCCCACCCTGTTCATGGACTGGACTTGTGTCAAGGTCAGGACCCCAACACCAAGCCCCCGCACAGCATGAACTCTACGAGGAGTACGCATACGAAACATGGCTAGAAAACGGTCGGCTGCTCAGAAAGAAGTAACAGAACGCACTGAAGAACAGCAAGGCCTGTGAAGAGCGACCTGAAAAACAGCAACGAGCAGGCAAGATCACACAGAAAACTCCGATACGAACTGACTGCACGCACTGAAGAGCAGATACAAACCCACAAACACAAACTGAATGGCAGAAAACAATCTGAAAGCCACGAGTCTGAGAAAGCGCGAATCGTCTCTCACCAAACTTTTACTAACACGAGATTAGCAAAAGGAGCCCAAAGGGTGCCGCGCTTGGTTCTGAACCAGCCTTTTCTAGTCTCGTCGTACGTGGTGTACGTCACCGCGTTCTTGGCGATCGGAAATTCCGACAACTTTGTGCGACCGTGTGTAGGCAAAACAAGTTTGAGCCAACATCCGTCGGAAAAAATCCTAGGATTTTGTTGTCGGAATGTCCGAACAAAATCCGACCGTGTGTACGCCCTATTAGACTGGGGGAAAATTTGGGAATCATCTTCAAAAGTCTCAAGATGTGTAGCACATAGGGAAACCGCTATCAAGATAATATTCTTGTGGTACAGAACTCCTGATTTGCTACATGCCCAGAATTCTACCCTTTCTAAACTGTGCTGGAGATGCGGTCAGTCTGTTGGAACCCTCCTCCACATCTTTTGGGAATGCCACATCCTAGGCCCATATTGGAGCGAGGTTCAAAGATTATTACAAACGATCCTTTCTGCAACCATTCCATTAAATCCCATACATTTTCTTCTGGGTCTTCCTTTCCCGGATATTCCCAAATCATCACAGAAACTTGCATCATTCATATTATTAGCAGCAAAAAGAGCCAATCCTAGGCTCTGGCTCTCTACCTCCACCCCCACTTTACATCATACCCTCTCCATAATAGCATATATACACAGGATGGAGCAAAAGACTGCTAAGAGTGAAGGTAACTCCCTCCTATTTGACAGAATATGGAAGGCTTGGTATATTTCAATATTCTCCTCAGAACCTGCAGTTGTCACACCTTTTTAAAAGTCTGCTAGAAATACCCTTTGACCAAACTTTATATCCGATTGTGCAGTTGACACATTTTATTTTATTTTATTTTGTTCTTGACCCAAATCTAGATACGGTATGGACATTTTTTTGTTGAGATGATCCATTGATGGAAGCCGTTGACACTTGACTATACTGGTATCCCCATCAAGATGTATTATATTATCTTATTTTGTCTATTGTTTTGATATTGATAACTACTTCTTTGATGCTAACTTGGCTTGATCTCTGTACCTTATGAAACAATGTTTTATAATTGTTAAAATTTTTTGAAAAATAAACAAAAAAAAAAAAAATAAAGGCTGAAGTATATTGCTGTGTTTGAAGGAGTTAGCAGGTGAGCTGGTTAGTAAACAGTCGTCTTCCTGATACTAGGAAAATAGATATACAGTATCTCACAAAAGTGAGTACACCCCTCATATTTTTGTAAATATTTTCTTATATCTTTTCATGTGACAACACTGAAGAAATTATACTTTGCTACAATGTAAAGTAGTGAGTGTACAGCTTGAATAACAGTATAAATTTTCTGTCCCCTCAAATTAACTCAACACACATCCATTAATGTCTAAACCACGGGCAACAAAAGTGAGTACACCCCTAAGTGAAAATGTCCAAATTGGGCCCAATTAGCCATTTTCCCTCCCCGGTGTTATGTGATTTGTTAGTGTTACAAGGTTTCAGTTGTGAATGGGGAGCAGGTGTGTTGAATTTGGTGTTATCACTCTCACTCTCTCATACTGGTCACTGGAAGTTCAACATTGAACCTCATGGCAAAGAACTCTCTGAGGATCTGAAAAAAGAATTGTTGCTCTACATAAAGATGGCCTAGGCTATAAGAAGATTGCCAAGACCCTGAAACTGAGCTGTAGCACGGTGGCAAGACCATACAGTGGTTTTAACAGGACAGGTTCCACTCAGAACAGGCTTCACCATGGTTGGCCAAAGAAGTTGAGTGCACGTGCTCAGCGTCATATCCAGAGGGTGTCTTTGGGAAATAGACGTATGAGTGCTGCCAGCATTGCTGCAGAGGTTGAAGGGGTGGGGGAGTCAGCCTGTCAGTGATCAGACCATACGTCGCACACTGCATCAAATTGGTCTGCATGGCTGTCGTCCCAGAAGGAAGCCTCGTCTAAAGATGATGCACAAGAAAGCCTGCAAACCGTTTTCTAAAGACAAGCAGGCTAAGGACATGGATTACTGGAACCATGTCCTGTGGTCTGATAAGACCAAGATTAACGTTTTTGGTTCAGATGGTGTCAAGCATGTGTGGTGGCAACCAGGTGAGGAGTACAAAGACAAGTGTGTCTTGCCTTCAATCAAGCATGGTGGTGGGAGTGTCGTGGTCTGGGGCTGCACGAGTGTTGCCGGCACTGGGGAGCTACAGTTCTTTGAGGGAACCATGAATGCCAACATGTACTGTGACATATTGAAGCAGAGCATGATCCCCTACCTTCGGAGACTGGGCCGCAGGGCAGTATTCCAACATAACGACCCCAAACACACCTCCAAGACGACCACTGCCTTGCTAAAGAAGCTGAGGGTAAAGGTGAAGGACTGGCCAAGCATGTCTATAGATCCTAAACCCTGTGGGGCATCCTCAAACGGAAGATGGAGGAGAACAAGGTCTCTAACATCCACCAGCTCTGTGACGTCGTCATGGAGGAGTGGAAGAGGACTCCAGTGGCAACCTGTGAAGCTCTGGTAAACTCAATGCCCAAGAGGGTTAAGGCAGTGCTGGGAAATAATGGTGGCCCAAAGTGTCAATATTTTGTGTGGACAAAATATTGACACTTTGGGCCCAATTTGGACATTTTCACTTAGGGGTGTACTCACTTTTGTTGCCAGCGGTTTAGACATTAATAGCTGTGTGAGTTTTATTTTGAGGGGACAGCAAATTTACACTGTTATACAAGCTGTACACTCGCTACTTTACATAATGAATGCCGTTGTAAGACTCATCCACCTTACCAACCATTCAATGTCCTCCACCCCTCTCTGCCAATCCCTCCACTGGCTTCCACTCACCCAACAAATAAAATTCAAAGTACTAACAATAATTTACAAAGTCATCCATAACTCTGCCCCCAGCTACATCCCTAACCTAGTACCAAAATACCAACCAAGCCGCTCTCTTCGGTCCTCCCAAAACCTCCTGCTCTCTAGCTCCCTTGTCACCTCCTCCCATGCTCGCCTCCAGGATTTCTCCAGCGCTTCTCCCACCTTTTGGAACTCCCTACCCCAATCTGTCCGACTGTCCCCTAATCTATCCATCTTTAGATGATCCCTGAAAACCCTTCTCTTTAAAGAAGCCTATCCTGCTTCTAACTAACACTGTTTTACTTCCTCCATCAGCTCATCCCCCACAATTATTACCTTTTGTATCAACTGACCCTTCCTTTTTAGATTGTAAGCTCTAATGAGCAGGGCCCTCTGATTCCTCTTGTGCCAAATTTTAATGTAACTGTAATGTCTGCCATTATTTTGTTAAGCGCTGTTGCAAACTGTTGGCGCTATATAAAACCTGTATAATAATTGTAGCAAAGTGTAATTTCTTCAGTGTTGTCACATGTAAAAATATAATAAAATATTTACAAAAATGTGAGAGGTGTACTCACTTTTGTGAGATACTGTATGTTAGCCAGTGTATGAGCATTGGAGACAGTATACTGTATAAACCCATGGAGCATCAAGCTCATAACCTGGCTGATGAATCCAGGGTTAGGGCAGGCATATGCAATTAGCGGACCTCCAGCTATTGCAAAATTACAAGTCCCATCATTCCTCTGCCTTTGGGTGTCATGCTTGTGTCTGTCAGAGTCTTGCTATGCCTCATGGGACTTGTAGTTCTGCAACAGCTGGAGGTCCGCTAATTGCATATCCCTGGGTTAGGGGATCACTCTGCTGGGAGCAAACGGCATACACAGTCACTCCGTTTAGAAACCATGTAAACACTTACCCTAGCTTCACACCTATGCATTTTTTAGTGCCTTTTGCAGTTTGCAGAAATGCACTACAGTCCATTCAACATGGTTTCCTATGGTACAGGTTCACATCTATGCTTTTTTCAGCTGGTGCATTTTTGGAAAGGGTCAGGGACTTTTTGCGTGTAATAGACTTCAATGAAATCACACCAGAAATGCAAGTGTTGTGTTTGTGATGCGATTTTTGATATGTTTTGCCGTTTTTATTTTTCAGTTTAAAACACTGTATATAGGTGGTTGCTAAGGAGGGGGCTGGGAAGCTGGCCGCCCCATCTTTAACAACCGATTAGTCATCAGCTGTCAGCGGGCTTCCCCGAGACCCCTTATACGAGTGAGTGCCCCCCCTCCCCCTTCTGAACCATACCAGGCCACATGCCTTTAAGATGGGGGGGGTGGGTCCTTTTGGGCAGGGGGAGCTCTGCACTCCCCTACCCCAAAGCACCTTGCCCCCCATGTTGATGAGGACAAAGGCCTCTTCCCGACAACCCTGGCCGGTGGTTGTCGGGGTCTGCAGGCGGGGGACTTATCGGAATCTGGAAGCCCCCTTTACAAGGGGGCGCCCAGATCCCAACCCCCCATGTGAATGGCTATCGGGTACATCGTGCCCCTACCCATTCATCAAAAAACTGTAAAATGTTAACAAAATACAAGAGCCGGTTTTTGACGTGTCCTTTATTAAATAAGAAGCTATCTTCTCCCAGTGTCTTCTTCCTCGCCACCACTGTCTTCTTCCTCGCCACCGATGTCTTCTTCCCCGCATCTGCTATCCTTTACATCACCGCCGGTTACCTGCTAAAAGACAAAAGCCAGTCTTGTCCTTAAACTATATTCTTCCAGTGTGATATCCCCCCCCCCCGTTGTCCGGCACCTCTTATATAGCCATGGGGTATGGGCATCCAATGGCATTGCCTGGAGAGCCCGCCCCTTGTGACGTCATGTGACAGCTGATGAAGGACACAGCGGCCAGCTTCCCGGCTCCCTCCTTAGCAAACAGCTATATACAGTGCGTTTACAGTGCATTTCAAAAGAGAGGGAAAAAACGTAAAAAGCAAAATGCATGAAAACTGCATTCAAAAACGCATAAATATGCAAAACGCATTGCAAAACATGTCTGAAAAACACATTAAGTGCAGCCGCATAGATATATTTTTATATATATATTTATATTGTGTGTCATCTCCAGCTCACCAGACCCAGTCCTTGTTTATCTTCTAGCGCTTATCCACTGCCACTCCTGATTTTCTCCTTCTTAACATCTCCTATATGTGTACATTCTGCTTCTCTCTGGTACCTCCACTTATTCTCCTGATGCCGCCCAATTTCAAAAGGACTATGATTAGCTTTCCATCAACCAGAGGCAGAAGGACGTAGTACAGGAGATGGTCAGAAACTACAGACATAGTACAGGAGATGGTCAGAGACTGCAGACCTACTACAGGAGATGGTCAAAAAATGCAGACCTACTACAGGAGATGGTCAGAGACTGCAGACCTACTACAGGAGATGGTCAAAAAATGCAGACCTACTACAGGAGATGGTCAGAGACTGCAGACCTACTACAGGAGATGGTCAAAAAATGCAGACCTACTACAGGAGATGGTCAGAGACTGCAGATCTACTACAGGAGATGGTCAGAGACTGCAGACATAGTACAGGAGACCATCAGAGACTGTGGAAATACTACATGAGATGGTAAGAGACTGCAGAAATACTACAGTAGATGGTTAGAGACCGCAGACATACTACAGGAGATAAGACATGGCAAACATATTACTGGAGATCAAGAGAGACAATGATTATGTATGCCACAAATAAAAGCATTAAGAGCGATCAAAATACTAATTGCGGCGCTCTGTCCAAAGTCTCAACAATTGGCCGGTAATCATATAAGTTATTAAAGTCCACCATGTGAATATGTGCAAAGAAAGTCTCTTGGTGTACAATATCCTTGTGTTGGTTAAGTGTTGTTACATGCACCAATCATCAGATTGTCACCACTTTGTTCACATCAACATCAGTAGTTTGATTACCGAACATTCAATATTGTTCCCGGGGCGAGCGGTACGTTCCCTGTACGAGTGATTGACGACATTTAAACAAAGGTGTGTTTAAAAGAGAAGTATGGGTTTCTTTTTTTTTCCATATTCATACTTACCTAGGTGGATGCTGCATCTGTCCCCTGGCACCTCTGCACTGAGAACCAAGCGATTGAACACAGCCGATCACTCGGTTTTCAGAGCTCCATGAGCAGAGAGTTGTAGACTGTCACAGCTCTCTGCTCATCTCCCTCCGTGCTCATTGGAGCGCTGAACTGTGGAGGGGGCGGAGCGGGCCGTCTCTAGCTCTCAGCGGCTCGCTGAGAGGCTGAGACATGTGCCAGTCACAGGCACCTGGTGGATCCAGACTTCCATTGTCGGCATGACGCAGTGCCCGGACTGATTTCTGTGATGTCATCAGAGAGCGGACTTCAGGTCCCAGGAGTGCAAAATGAATTTCACTACTGTGATCCATAGGAGAAGCCCAGCCAAACGAGCTTTGGCTGGAGTTCTCCTTTAATTGATATCTCTGGTGAGTGCAAACCCTGCACTGGTGATTGGTGCATGTAACAACGCATGACCAATACGGGGATACAAGGATATTGTACACCAAGAGACTTTCTTTGCATGTATTTACAGGGTGGACTTTAATAACTTTATGTAGTCAAGGCATGATTACCGGCCAATTGTTGAGAATACACCTCCAAGACGACCACTGCCTTGCTAAAGAAGCTGAGGGAAAAGGTGCTAGACTGGCCAAGCATGTCTCCAGACCTAAACCCTAGCATCTGTGGGGCATCCTCAAATGGAAGGTGGAAGAGCACAAATTCTCTAACATCCACCAACTCTGTGATGTCGTCATGGAGGAGTGGAAGAGGACTCCAGTGGTAACCTGTGAAGCTCTGGTGAACTCCATGCACAAGAGGGTGAAGACAGTGCTGGAAAATGATGGTGGCCACACAAAATATTGACACTTTTGGCCCAATTTGGACATTTTCACTTAGGGGTGTACTCACTTTTGCTGCCAGTGGTTTAGACATTCAGGCCCCTTGCACACTGGAGCGGTTATCAGGCGGTATTGCGCTAAAAATACCGCCTGAAAACCGCCCCTAAACAGCCTCCGCTGTTTATTCAGTGTGAAAGCCCGAGGGCTTTCACACTGAATCGGTGCGCAGGCAGGGCGGTGAAAAAAGTCCTGCAAACCGCTTTTTTGGAGCGGTGAAGGAGCGGTGTATTCACCGCTCCTAAACCGCTCCTGCCCATTGAAATCAATGGGACAGCGCGGCTATAGCCGCGCTGTACGAGCGGATTTAACCCTTTTTCGGCCGCCAGCGGGGGTTAAAACCGAACCGATAGCGGCCGAATACCGCTGCAAGAACGACAGTACAGCAGCGCTAAAAATAGCGCTGTTGTACCGCCGACACCCCCACCGCCCCAGTGTGAAAGAGGCCTAATGGCTGTGTGTTGAGTTATTTTGAGGGGGTAGCAAAGGTACATTGTTATACAAGCTGTACACTCATTACTTTACATTGTAGCAAAGTGTCATTTCTTCAGTGTTGTCACATGAAAAGATATAATAAAATATTTACAAAAATGTGAGGGGTGTACTCACTTTTGTGAGATACTGTATATGTCAGCCACTGTATGAGCATTGGAGAAAGTATACTGTATAAACCCATGGAGCATCAAGCGCATAACCTGGAAACCTGGCTGGTGAATCAAGGGTTAAAGGGATCCCTGTGCTGGGAGCAAACAATGGCTGGGTGAGCTGACATAACAAGAGTCAGGAGGCATACACAGTTACTCTGTTTAGAAACCATGTAAACACTTGATGTGTGTCATCTCCAGCTCACCAGACCCAGTTCTTTTCATCTTCTAGTGCTGGTCCACACTGACACTCCGGGTTTCCTCCTTCTTAACACCTCTATATGTGTACATTCTGCTTCTCCCGGGTACCTCCACTTATTCTCCTGATGCTGCCCAGTTTCAAAAAGCACAACCACAATTAGCTTTCCATCATCCAGTGGCAGGAGGCATGGCCGGGCCTGATCCTCAAAGGCTGGCCACACCTCTTTCCCTTATTCCTGCCCAATAACTGCCTTTCGCCTCACAGAATGCTACGCTTCAGGGGAGTTACATAGGAGTGAGTGACCAATAGCTAAGCTGCCCCAGTGATCACTGCTGGGTGGGGTGGAGGTAGAGATCTGTACTCACATGGATGTGTTTACAGATAACAATCCTGTCTAGCCCAGCGCCTAATTTAGCAGTGGGGGGGCAGACGGGAGGGCAAGGGATAACCTAGGAGGGGCAGTAGTGACACCACTGCTGATGAAGCTGATCTAAAAGCGATTCTATCTCCTCATTTCTAGTTTTTAAAATGGAGCTATCTAGTCTCTTTTTAGAAATGGCATCAGGTTGGCAAACTCATTGCACAGAAACCACAGAGTAGGCCATGACTCTAGAAGAAGAAGGGTATTCCCTTTATCGCAGGGATAGAGAGGGTAAGAAAGGGGGAGGGGTATGCCTATATATGAAGAATAATGTACATGTAAATGTGAGAGATGACATCAATAAGGGAGCTAGGGAGGAGGTAGAATCCTTATGGGTAGCGCTCCAAAGGGATGAAGCTAAGTGAAAAATAATACTGGGAGTATGCTATAGGTCCCCTAACCTGAGGGAGAAGGGGGAGACGGACCTCCTATCACAATTTGGATTAGCAGCAAAGATGGGAAGTGTTATCATGATGGGGGATTTTAATTATCCAGACAGACTGTTCAGAGGGAACCATGCATTCGTCTAAAACTCGCAAAAAACCTAAATGCCTTGTAGGAAACTTTCATGGTCAGATGGTAGAAGCACCAACTAGAAACAAGGCGTTACTGGATCTATTGATTACCAACAATACAGACCTGATCACGGATGTGGAAATACGGGGCAATTTAGGAAACAGCTATCGCGGGCTTCAGTATAAATCACACAAATAGGAAACACAAGGGGAACACAAAGACAATGAATTTCAAAAGAGCCAACTTCCCCCCTTTCTATTCGATTTGAACAGGGATGGAGATTTGATGACTGGGTTGGTAGTGTTCCCCTACTACCCCAGTGTGAGGTTTGTAAATTCCGGGTGGTTATGCCACCATACCCGGTTTTTACACACTCAGGGTACATTAATTTTGTATCCATGTAGTTCTACAGTGCCGTTGCGCCAGTTCATTTGGGGTATGTTGCGGTTGTGGTGATCTCCGGTTCCTTGTTGGTCCTCTACCCGGGAGCTGCAATGCTCTCTATGTGCCTCCCCCTCCCCCTCCCCCCTCTCCGCCCACCGGGGGGCGGGGAGTGTTACGGGGTAGCGGGCGGATGCCTACAGAGCATCGGCGCCACGCACCCTGCCCTGTGTATGTGGCGTCATGATAGGGGCCAACGCACAGGGCACGTGATTTCCATCCCAGCTGTTCTGGCAGTGAATATGGGCTTCTGTGGAGGGCGGTGCTTACCGCCCTCTCCGGAGCCCCTTCCTGCCTATCACATGCCAGCGTGACGCTGGTAAGAGCCGGCGTGCACGTGTGCGGGGTACATATTAGCTGCCTCCCCTGTCACACTCTTGCTGATACACCTCCGAGTCATCACATTGCATTCAACACTTCCCTTTGTTTTCAGCCCTGCTCCAACACGTAAGTCACTTCCTAGGTCATCCACAATTGTCTGTCACCATGTTTTATTTTATTTATTTTTGTTATCACTGTTGCCACCTTTCACCTTTTCACGCAACATCAATAATGCTCACATAGTTCATACACTTAGTCAACCTACACCCCCCTCTTTTATATCACATTCCATTTATTTCACTATTTGTATTCATTTTTTTATCTTTATATTTATTTATTCATAATTTTTAATATTTTTTTATTATATATTTTTTTTTTTTTTTTTTTTTTTCATTCTTTCACATTTTTACTCATTCTCACTTTCACATTCTTTTTTTTGACCTTCTCATATCACTTCAGGTTGCCCTCTCAGGCCACCGCAATATTTCACCTGCACCAGCAATTTGTGCCTTGGGTCATCGGGAGGTTTTGTTGCGTGTGCCCTACCGTGCGCGGCTGCAATTACCTCAGTTCCCGGGGGAGGCTTTATTGGGACGTTGATCACATTGCCGCAACATTTTACCGTTTTGGACCCTATGTGAGTATTTAGGACGAGATAATCTGCCCTATTGCTACATTATTAATTAGAATTAGACTAATGTCACCACTTTTTTCTTTACACTCTGCAGATATATTTTAGCATCTGCCCCTGAGGAGTGTCTCTACACGAAACGCGTCGGGCACAAGTGATGCTACTTGTGTCTGTAATGGACACATTGAAATTCAGTCTGCAGCAGATTAATAATTCTGACATTTATTTATTTATCCATTTTGGTTATACTTGCTACACCCATACTCCTGCCGCTGGTGCTGTTTTTATGTCATATGTAATAATATAAATTTACCCTATGTTATGTACCTTTGAACTGCTTTGACTATACCATACTCATGCAAAACTTTTTTCCATGCCACACTTGTATGTTATGTGTGGGTGGAGTCTATACTAATTACTGTATTGAATGTATATGTGGTTACTTTATTGCCATATTCTTTACAACGTTTGTCATTAATAAAACAATTTTGCATTTATTTCAATTTTGCCTCCACAAAGTCATCTATCTCAATCAAAGTCCCACTTTCCCTTCTCTTTTTGCACTTAGCATAGGGATGGAGGCACACCGCATATGTGCCTCAATTAAAGTCCCAATTTTTCCCCCTTTTTCCCCCCCTTTCTATTCGACTTCCCTAAACTACAAACCTTGCTAGAAGGCATAAATTGGGTTAAAATCTTAGAAACAAAGAACACGGAGGAGAGATGGGGTTTGCCTTAAGAGCATATTAAATAAGGGCATTAGCCAGTGCATCCCATTGGGAAATTTTAAAAGAGCGAACAAAAGTCCTGAATGGCTTAACTCTAATGTAAAAATGCATATAAAAGCAAAGGAGAAGGCCATCAAAAAATACAAGGCTGAGGAATCATCATCACCTTTACCCTCGGCTTCTTTAGCAAGGCAGTGGTCGTCTTGGAGGTGTGTTTGGGGTCGTTATCATGTTGGAATATGAAGGGAGGGGTTCATACTCTGCTTCAGTATGTCACAGTACATGTTAGCATTCATGGTTCCCTCAATGAACTGTAGCTCCCCAGTGCTGGCAGCACTTATGCAGCCCAGACCATGACACTCCCACCACCATGCTTGACTGTAGGCAAGACACCCTTGTCTTTGTACTCCTCACCTGTTTGCCACCACACACGCTTGACACTATCTGAACCAAATAAGTTTATCTTCGTCTCATCAGACCACAGGATGTGGTTCCATTAATCCATGTTCTTAGTCTGCTTGTCTTCAGCAAACAGTTTGCGGGTTTCTTTTGCATTATATTTAGAAGAGGCTTCCTTCTGGGATGACAGCCATGCAGACCAATTTGATTCAGTGTATGGCGTATGGTCTGAGCACTGACAGGCTGACCCCCCACCCCTTCAACCTCTGCAGCAATGCTGGCAGCACTCATATGTCTATTTCCCAAAGACAACCTCTGGATATGACGCTGAACATGTGCACTCAACTTCTTTGGTCGACCATGGCGAGGCCTGTTCTGAGTTGAACTTATCCTGTTAAACCGCTGTATGGTCTTGGCCACCATGCTGCAGCTCTGTTTCAGGATCTTGGCAATCTTATAGTCTAGGCCATCTTTATGTAGAGCAATAATTCTTTTTTTTCGGATTCTTTAGAGAGTTCTTTGCCATGAGGTGCAATGTTGAACTTCCAGTGACCAGTATGAGAGAGTGAGAGCTATAGCACCAAATTTAACACATCTGCTCCCCATTCACACCTGAGATCTTGTAACACTAACGAGTCACATGACACAGGAGAGGGAAAATGGCTAATTGGGCCCAATTTGGACATTTTCACTTAGGGGTGTACTCACTTTTTTTGCCAGCAGTTTAGACATCAATGGCTGTGTGTTGAGTTATTTTGAGGGGCCAGCAAATTTACATTGTTATACAAGCTGTACACTCACTACTTTACATTGTAGCAAAGTGTCATTTCTTCAGTGTTGTCACATGAAAAGGTATATACAAAATATTTACAAAAATGTGAGGGGTGTACTCACTTTTGTGAGATACTAACTATATATATATATATATATATATATATATATATATATATATATATATAATGTAATGCAGGGGGTTTACCAGAGTCATTGTACTGGGTGGTGTGTTATTCCTTAAATAAGGGAATGGTCCCCTCTAGTGGCCACTACAGCTTTGGCACGAACCTCTCTATATTTAGTAACAAACAACTATGCATGATGGACTGTGTAGTTTAATAAGGAAGTGACTTTGTTTAAACCAGTCAAGGAACTACCTATCCACAATGCCTCACTTACCTACCCACAATGCCAAGTACAGAACAGCCTGCTGGGTAAGGGAATAAAAGGGACAGGCGTGGTATGTTTCTGCCTTTTGGTGGGACGCCATTAAAGTTCTGCCTGCTGGGAGCTGTGGGTGTGCAATTGGAAGACTGCGGCCTGTTGGCGCGGAGCGGAATTGTGTGACCTCTAAGGAATTCCGGAACACAGTATGCTGGATCAGCGTGTGGACAGATTGGAGGGCTCAAGGTAACTCGAAAGTTTCCTGCATTGCAGTCCCCAACCATCGGAAGGAGCAGATTGGAGTGGCGGCGCCAGCTTGTAGCGAGACTAAGATATCAGAAGCGGAGCAGTACAAGCATCTGGGCCTTGTGTGGTGAGCGGGCACTTGCCCAGAGTGATGTAATAATTTGTTACTGTGCAAATAGGTCCCAGACGTCTGGTGAGACCTGTAGTCCCACAGAAGCGATTTCACTTATTCATAGACTGTGTGCAGCGAAACCTCAGAGTTCATTTTCTCTGTACTACAGAGCTAATTTTGAGTTGCATGTTTCAGTAAGGAAGAAGTTCTACAGGTGCTTTATATAAAACATGCATTTATTTATATCACTTTATATATTTGCAGAAAATATATTTAAAACTATTAACTGAAGATTTTAATATTTCAATTGAAATGGTAAGTAAATTAAAAAAAAAATATTTTACTTATTTATCTATATAATAAATAAATTTATTTATTTAAATTTTTATTTTACATATATTTTTAGGACAAAACTCCATTACCCACAGGATCGTTGTCCGAAAATTATAATTTGATGACTCAAGAGGAAAGAGTAATTAATATTGTATATTTTTTCTAAATTTCCACACTTCTTTTTTCTCTCTGTCTATATTGCAAAATATGTATATACATTTATATTCATATATTCTATTATTGTGTATGTGAGTTAGGATATATATATATATATATATATATATATATATATATATATATATATATATATATATATATATATATATATAGACTGACACACAGAGAGAGATCATTATTTAGATGTATGTATATATTTGTAGCCAATAATAAATAAATACATATAATAACAAAAATGTGTATTAATGTGCATAACGAAGCCAAGGAAAGATGGAAAAATCTCCAAATGGCATCAAATTACAGATTAGACATTCTTATAATATGTCAAAAAAATGGTAGATTTTATTTCCATCATTTACACTTTCAAAATTACAGAAAACAAAAAAATGGCATCAGCAAAACTTTGGCCACCCTGCAGAATTTATAGCATGCACTGCCCCCTTTGCAAAGCTGAGACCTGCCAGTGTCATGGATTATTCTCAATCATTGTCTGGGAAGACCAGGTGATGTCAATCACAAAGGTTTTAAATGGCCAGACTCATCTGACCTTGCCCCAACAATCAGCACTATGGGTTCTTCTAAGCAGTTGTTTAGAAAACTGAAACTGAAAATAGTTGACGCTCACAAAGCTGGAGAAGGCTATAAGAAGATAGCAAAGCGTTTTCAGATGTCAATATCCTCTGTTCGGAATGTAATTAAGAAATGGCAGTCATCAGGAACAGTGGAAGTTAAAGCAAGATCTGGAAGACCAAGAAAATTATCAGACAGAACAGCTCGCAGGATTGTGAGAAAAGCAATTCAAAACCCACGTTTGCACGATCCCTCCAGAAAGATCTGGCAGACCCTGGAGTTGTGGTACACTATTCCACTATAAAGAGATACTTGTACAAATATGGTCTTCATGGAAGAGTCATCAGAAGAAAACCTCTTCTACGTCCTCAACACAAAAATCAGCGTTTGAACTTTGCAAATGAACATATAGACAAGCCTGAGGCATTTTGGAAACAAGTTCTGTGGACCGATGAGGTTAAAATAGAACTTTTTGGCCGGAATGAGCAAAGGTTTGGAGAAGAAAGGGCACAGAATTTAATGAAAAGAACCTCTGTCCTACTGTTAAGCATGGGGGTGGATCAATCATGCTTTGGGGTTGTATTGCAGCCAGTGGCACGGAGAACATTTCACGAGTAGAAGGAAAAATGGATTCAATAAAATTTCAGCAAATTTTGGATGGTAACTTGATGCCATCTGTGAAAAAGCTGAAGTTAAAGAGAGGATGGTACCTACAAATGGATAATGATCCTAAACACACCTCAAAATCCACAGGGGATTAAGAGGATCAAGAGGCGTAAACTGAAGGTTTTGCCATAGCCTTCACAATCTCCTGACCTCAACATTATTGGATAGACCTTAAAAGAGCAGTGCGTGACAGACAGCCCAGAAATCTCAAAGAACTGGAAGACTTTTGTAAGGAAGAATGGGCAAAGATACCTCAAACAAGAATCGAAAGACTCTTGGCTGGCGTCAAAAAGCGTTTACAAGCTGTGATACTTGCCAAAGGGGGCAGTACAAGATATTAACTCTGCAGGGTGCCCAAACTTTTGCAGATGCCATTTTTTTGTTTTCTGTAATTTTGAAAGTGTAAATGATGGAAATAAAATCTAACTTTTTTTGACATATTATAAGAATGTCTAATCTGTAATTTGATGCCATTTGGAGATTTTTCCATCTTTCCTTGGCTTCGTTATGCACATTAATACACATTTTTACCTGGGGTGCCCAAACTTTCGATCCCCACTGTATATATATAAAAATATATAAAAAAAAAAAAATATATATATATATATATATATATATATAAAATCGATATGTCATCTTTTTTATCTTTATTTTTTAAATTATTTATTTATTTTTATTTTTTTAATATATATATAAAAAATATATAAATTAATGTATATATATATATATATATATATATATATATATATATATATATATATATATATATATATATATATATATATATATATATATTATTTAATTTTATTTATTTTTGTATGTTTTTATATTTAGAGAAATATTATAATAAAGCAACTTTTGGCGAGGTATCCTGCGCCTGAAACAGATCGTGCCTTTCCAAGGAATCTGACCATGCCCTCTTCAAGTATTGGTTCTTCGGACTCACAATCGCAAGATACACCTGATGACAGAATAGGCAAAATACACTGGTGTATGTGTCAGTGCTGTATAAAAATGCCAACCCAAGTAGAATCCATGTGTTGTCAAGAGGTCGAAGAGGTCAAAGGCTGTATCCCTGAGGGAAAAAAATGCATAACGGAAGCAGATATGTTCTGTTCTCAAATTTCGACTGAGCAACATGTAATGCCCCGTACACACGGTCGGACTTTGTTCGGACATTCCGACAACAAAATCCTAGGATTTTTTCCGACGAATGTTGGCTCAAACTTGTCTTGCATACACACGGTCACACAAAGTTATCGGAAAATCCGATCGTTCTGAACGCGGTGACATAAAACACATACGTTGGGACTATAAACGGGGCAGTGGCCAATAGCTTTCATCTCTTTATTTATTCTGAGCATGCGTGGCACTTTGTCCGTCGGATTTGTGTACACACAATCGGAATTTCCGACAACGGATTTTGTTGTCGGAAAATTTTATATCCTGTTCTCAAACTTTGTGTGTCGGAAAATCCGATGGAAAATGTGTGATGGAGCCTACACACAGTCGGAATTTCCGACAACAAGGTCCTATCACACATTTTCCGTCGGAAAATCCGACCGTGTGTACAGGGCATTAGACTGATGTTTACAATGATGCATCTCGAGGGCCTACCTGTTGGAGATGCAGACAATAACTGGTAATATCATTATTTTAACAATTATTTAGAGTTGTCATTGAAGAAAAAAAATTATCCTTGTGATTATAATAATTTTAGATAGATATGTAGTTATTTTAATATATATATTTTTTTTAAACAGGCGATTGAGGAAAACTGTGTACCGTGCTTTCATAGCTTGGATCTTTGGATTTTTAGGGAGGGGGAACAGAAGGGTGATACCATCATGTGCAGTGAAAATAGTCAGAGAAGTTTTTCCTGATCCTAATGGCTGATATGTAGGTTTCCTTTATTCTGACGACTATGATGCATCAGAGATGACATTTCATTAAAGCTGTACTTGAAATTATTATTATCCCAAGAAATTGTTTTTTTTTATATTGTAGATTTTGGTTTATTATTATTTTTTTTAATTATAGTTGAATAAAAATTTAATTCATAATAAAAACACAAATGTTAGTCCTTTTTTTAATGTACTTTAATATAGTTAAAAGAAAAAAAAATAATATATTAAACATTATATCATAAAAACAAAGTTACCAAAAATTACAATAGATTTTTTTCAATATTTTAGATAATTATAGAATTTAAAGAGATTTTATACATACGACCATTTATGGTTTATTTATCAACTGTTGGAAAGCGTGTCATATGTTCTTTCACTGCAATCCTTGTTTCTGGTCTTTTCAAGTGGAGCTATATTTTTGGGCATTTTCAGGTTTTTTGGTTTCCACAAATTAGTTATGGTGCCTTCTACCATGGAAATCACGTTAGAAAGCATTATTTTTGCATGTTCATTATCCATTTTCTGGAAAACATTTCGCACAATCCATTTTTTTCTGCCTCTTGGAAACTCCAAGTTTTTACGTTCTACCAAAACTTCCTCACCGCTAGCATCTTTTTTTTTTTTTGTCAGAGCAGGTTTACATATCACAATATGATTGTGGCTTAATGCCACCAATTTTGTTCTGGCATCCATTGAATCAAATCGATAATTAATTTGTTTAGGACGATATTTTAGAATCATACTGTGATACGTTTCTATAGCACCAGTCTGACCAAAAAAAGTAAGATGTTTCATGTCCTTTTCCAATTTGGGATCCAAAACAATTGTGGACAATGCATGAAATGCAGGTGTCTGTTGGATTAACCAGGGAACATTCGGAGCATCCACATCAATCTCATCATGCAAGCATTTGTGCTCTATATCGACAATTTTCAATACATGAATATTTACTATATGATGTAGTACAGATTGCCAAAGTTCTTTAAAAACGTCCTTGTTTCCTTGGCAAGCTCTACTACACCAATAGAAATGGTTTAGTATGGATCCAATCCATGGCAAAATTAGACTATACAATTTTTTTTTTTTTACATTTGCACCAATTTTCTTTTTAAATTTTTCACATAATGCCAAATGTCAAATTCATGATTTATATTTTCATATTTTTCAGTTGTTAATAATTTTCATATGCCAGTGTGTCGATCTGTTCCCACAAATTGAATATCTAATTTTTGGTCAATTAATCTATCTAAACTTTTGGTAAATCCTAATTTCTCCATTGTGACAGATGAGGTTGTTTGTGACACCTGCACCGACTCAAAATCCGCAATTATTTTGGAAAAAAGATCCATGAAAGTGTAATGTCCTGTACACACGGTCGGATTTTCTGAAGGAAAAAGTGCGATCGGATTGTGTTGTCGGAAATTCCGATCGTGTGTGGGCTCCATCTGACTTTTTCCGTCGGAATTTCCGACACACAAAGTTTGAGAGCAGGCTATAAAATTTTCTGACAACAAAATCCAATCAGTTAAATTCCGATCGTGTGTACACAAATCCGACGCACAAAGTGCCACGCATGCTCAGAATAAATTAAGAAATGAAAACTATTGGCTACTGCCCCATTTATAGTCCTGATGTACGTGTTTTATGTCACCGCGTTCAGAACGATCGGATTTTCCGACAACTTTGTGCGACCGTGTGTATGCAAGACAAGTTTGAGCCAACATCCGTCAGAAAAAATCCATGGATTTTGTTGTCGGAATGTCCAATCAATGTCCGATCGTGTGTACAGGGCATTAGTGGAGTATTTGGCAGAAAAGCCAGGGCTGTCACATTGGCCATCCCCTACAAGAAACAATGGTTTTCCTGAGAATTCTTTTATCACGTTGCCATTGTTTTCTTGCCAACTATAGTCAATAGCTTTAAAAATGTATCGGTTTTGTGCTCTATTGTATGATGTTTGTCCAAATATCTCGATTCCGCATAGTTCGAACATTTCTCTAACTTTTGTATAGCTACCTCCACTTACACAAATGGCCCAAGACAGCAAAATGTTACCAGCTGGATAGTTTTTGATTTTTGGCTGGCTTTCCCATAGCTTCATATGATGTGCAGCAGAGAACGTCGAATAGACAGAAACCATAGTTCCAATTATTTGTTTGTTGATTTTTTTATTTTTGAAATACAGTCTGGATCTGGACACCGCATTTGAAACAGCAATTGGTCCAGGCTGCTTTAGAAAATAATACATTTTTTTTTCTTTTGCTAAATTTAGGGGACATGTCAGTGTTTCTTCTGTTTCTCTGTCTTTGACACTTTCGCAAATACTAATGTCATCTTTTTGTGGTGTATCACAATCAGACACATGGAAAATTGGGTCCTCATAATAGGCCAATTTTCTTTTTGGTCTGATTTCAGGACTGTCAACCTCTGACTGAAAAGGTGAATTGATCATTGTAGTTGTTTGCAAATTTGGTGTCAAGACAACTGAGGCTGATAGTGGCACCAGAGGAGTGTCATTAAACCTGCCCCGGAACTGCAGTATGAATAATCTAAAGTTATTGATCTTCCACTTGCTATTTTACAATAACTTTCTTGTGATTCCGGGAGAGTGACATCAAAAAGGGCTGTTTGTGTTTCTGCATCTTTCTTTATCACTTTAGTACATTGGTATGTACATGTTGTGCTGCAAACAGAAGATTTAGATGTTCCTGCCATCATGTAATTCAATTGTCGAATTTGGTTCAGTCTCGTGTTCCATTTATTTTCGGATGGTGTCTTTGTAGATGTTTCATTAAAAATTGTCGGGACTGCTTCGGCTTTTAATTTTCTTTTTTTTCCTTGCCCAATAAAACAATCACTGTTGAAGTGTGCAGAACACATTCGATACAAGTTCCCACGCAAGTCTTCTTTAATTAATTGAATGTATTCCTCAATCATTCCTGGCTCCATACCTGAAGTTTGAAGCCAAATTTTAATCGCTTGACTGTCCTTAGGAAATGTATAGTAATTGGTATTGGGAACCACTGTGGCTGCAAAATTGAGCAAAGCAGCTAGGCATTTCTATAGATTAAATAAGAGTAACATTAGTGGATGTAAAATAGATTATAACATTTATTCATTATTGATGATACTACAATGTATTAAATTTGTCCAAAAATATAAAAGAAAAAAAAAAAAAATTTATGGTAAAAATATATGTATTTGTAAATTTTTTAAATTATAAATAAATATAGATAAAATTGGAATAATAACAAATATTTTTCATACTACTTACATACATTTAGAATTTATATCTAATTAGGGAATAAAAAATAATTAAAGCTATCTAATTACATAATTAAAATATACAAGCTCAATAATGAAATAAAAACAATGACAAATTTTAATTTTAATTTTTATATATTTATTTAAATTTATAACATGAAAATTTTTATATTGAAAATAAGTCTATTTACAAATTAAAATTTAGATTAATTAGATTTTAACTTTAATATAAAATTCGAACATAATAAATTACTAAACAAACTTTATTGACAAATCCAATTTTTTTAGGGATAGAGAGTAGAGAGACATAAAAAGTGAAAATATAGATAGAGAGAATGAGAAAGGGAAATAATGAGAGAATGAGCCAGTGTGAGAGAGAACGAATGAGCGAGAGAGAGAGAAATAGACAGAATGAGAGAGAGACACACAGAATGAGAGAGAGACGCAAAGAGAGATAATTATATAGAGACACAATGAGGGAGAAAGAGACAGAATGAGAGAAAGAGAGGGGGAGAGAAAGAGGGAGAGAAAGCGAGAGAGAGGGGAAGAGAAGGAGGGAGAGAAAGAGAGAGAGGGGCAGAGAGAAAGAGGGAGAGAAAGAAGGAGAGAAAGAGAGAGAGAAAGAAGGAGAGAAAGAGAGAGAGGGGGAGAGAAAGAAGGAGAGAAAGAGAGAGAGGGGGAGAGAAAGAGGGAGAGAAAGAGAGAGGGGTAGAGAAAGAGGGAAAGAAAGAGAGAGGGAGAAAGAGCGTGAAAGAGAGAGGGAGAGAGAGGGATAGAGAAAGAGAGAGTAGGAGAGAGAAGGGGAGAGGAAGAGAGAGAAAGAGGGAGAGAGAGGGATAGAAAGAGAGAAAGAAAGGGGGAAATGAGAGAGGGGAATGAGAGAGAGGGAGAGAAAAAGATAGAGGGAGACAAAGAGAGAGAGGGGGAGAAAGTTAATGAGACAGAGGAGAGAGAGACAGAAAGAGAAAAAGAGAGACACACAGAAAGAGAGAGAGACAGAAAGAGAGAGAGAGAGGGAGAAAAAGAGAGAGAGAGTGAGAGAAAGAGAGAAAGGTAGAGAAAGATAGAGAGGTAGAGAAAGAGAGAGAGGGAGAGAAAGAGAGAGAGGGAGACAAAGAGAGAGGGATAGAAAGAGAAAGAGAGTGGAATGAGAGAGAGAGGGGGGGAGAGAAAGAGAGAGAGGGGGAGAGAAAGAGAGAGGGAGAGAGAGAGGGGTAGAGAAAGAAAGAGAGCGAGAGAAAGAGACGGAGAGAGAGGGATAGAAAGAAAGTGGAATGAGAGCGAGAGAGAGAAAGAGAGAGAGGGAGAGAACGAATGAGAGGGAGAGAAAGAGGGAGTGAGAGAAGGAGAGAAAGACGGAGGGAGACGGAGAGAGAGGGATAGAAAGAGAAAGACAGTGGAGGGAGTAAGAGAGAGAGGGAGAGAAAGAGAGAGGAAGAGAAAGAGAGATAGAAAGAGAGGGAGAGAAAGAGACGGAGAGAGAGAGGGAGAGAGAGGGATAGAAAGAGAGGAGAATGAGAGAGGGAGAGAGAGGGATAGAAAGAGAGGGGAATGAGAGAGGGAGAGAGAGGGATAGAAAGAGAGAAAGAGAGGGGAATGAGAGAGAGGGAGACACACACATTACAGCAAAAAATATATAAAAAAAACATACAACTTTTAACTAACAATATATTTTGAATTTGAAAAGAACAAATCCAATTGTCAAAGAGAGAGAGGGGGGATAAGAGAAAGGAATTAGAGACAGAGAGAATGCGAGAAAGAGAGAGAGGGAGAGAAGGAGAGAGAGGGAGAGAAAGAGAGAGAGAAAGAGGGAGACGGAGAGAGAGAGGGATAGAAAGAGAAAGAAAGGATACTGAGAGAGAAAGAGAGAGAGAGAGAGGGATAGAAAGAGAGGGGAATGAGAGAGGGAGAGAGAGGGAGAGCGAGGGAAAGAAAAACAGAAATAGAGGGGAATGAGAGAGGAATGAGAGAGATGGAGAGAAATAGAGAGAGGTAGAGAAAGAGAGAGAAAGAGAGAGAGAGGGGAATGAGAGAGATAGAGACATTACAACAACAAATGTATACAAAAACATAAAAACATTTTTACTAACAATATATTTTGAATTTGAAAAGAACAAATCCAATTGTCAGAGAGAGAGAGAGAGAGGGGGGGGGGGGGCAAGGAGAAGGGAATGAGAAAGAGACAGATAGAATGAGAGTCAGAGAGAAAGAGAGAGACAGAGAGAAATAGAGAGATGGAGAGAAAGAGAGAGAGAAAGAGAGAGAGGGAGAGAGAAAGAGAATGAGAGAGAGAGAAAATGAGAGAGAGGGAATGATAGAGAGAGGGAATGATAGAGAGAGGAATGATAGAGAGAGAGAGAGAGAGAGAGACACACACACATTTTACAGAAAAAAAAACATATAAAAATTAACAAAAGCAATATATTTTATTATGGTTTTGAAATGCTCAAATCCAATTGTTTGAGAAAGAAAAACGAGAGAGAGGGGAATGAGAGAAAGAGGGGAATGAGAGAAAGAGGGGAACAAGAGAGGGGGGTATAAAGGAGGAGGGAGGGGGGGGTAGTAAGGATGAGGGGGGGTAGTAAGGATGAGGGAGGGGAGGTATTAAGGATGAGGGAGTAGTAAGGATGAGGGAGGGGGGAGTAAGGATGAGGGAGGGGGGAGTTGGAGTAAGGATGAGGTAGGGGGGATGTGTTGTAAGGGGGAGGGGGGTTTAAGGATGGAGGGAGGGGGTTGTAAGGATGGGGGGGTAGGATGGAGAAGGGAGGGGGGTAGTAAGTAGGAGGGAAAAGAAGTGTATTACATAAATTTAACACATTTAAAAATTAATTAATACATGTTAATAGGATCATATTTTGGCATGGTTTTGAAAAATCAATTCCACTTGTTTTTTCAATCTATGGGACCTTAAAAAATTAATCAAAATAAAAAACAAATACATTTTACCATATACATGATGATGAAAGTGTATGGTCATACATGTGTGTGTATATATATATATATATATATACACACACATTATATATATATTACCCTCAAGTTGTAAAGCGCTACGTAAACTGTTGGCTCTATATAAATACTGTATAATAATAATATATATATATATATATTTATATATTATTTTACATTTAATGTATTACCTGAATTGGAAGCTGTAGATCAAAAAGATAAGCAGACCGAGAAGTCTGAAGACATTATGTGGGATTAAACGCTATAATCGAAGGAGCACGGTGATGTTAGAGGGACTGACAGACATAGGTGTCCGGGTCATTGTGTGCCCGGGATATTAAAAGTATATGGCATGTGTATAGATGGACACTGATACTGTTACAGACTGACACTGACACACTGATGGCAAAGAAGGTTTTGGTGATTGTCTAATGGTTTCATTTAGCTACCTCTGCCACGAACGGAGTGAGAATTATACTGTGTTGGGAAAGCCGGGAAAAAATAAAAAAGCAGAGAAAAGGTCTCCGGGTTTTTGCAGTAATACAGAGACTCATTTACACTTGAAAATACAGAGACTTGAGTACACTTGAAAATACTGAGACTCACTTACATTTGAAAACCTGTCTGTGTGCTGTGGGGTATTGAGATACGAAATAATGATGAACGCTTAGACTCGCCTGCATAGGTGGATGCGTATAGGCCTGCAATACTTACCCTGAGTCTAAAATGAAACACTGTGATAGTATGGTGTACTGATCGGGAAGTGGAGATTAAATTAGAGGTCACCTGTCCAAATCGCCCAAATTAAAACACCCGTGTTAACAAGAAATGAGAGGTAAATCAGTAAAAGGGCCCACAGCGAACCCTCCCAGGTTAAGTGCAAGCCCAGGAACCATTTAAAAATATTTGGTGCAAGACAAGTAAAGAAAGCCTGGGTAAACAAGTGGCGGCTAAAAATAAAACATCAGAAGGCAGCCAAACGACTGGATTGAGAAAACAGTTTGAAGATGCAGAGACCAGCTTAGCAGCTACCAACTAAGAGTGAAATGGCAGAAATGTTCGCAAGATTGGAAACATTTATAAAAGGAGGGATAGCAACCCTCCACGATGCTATGAATCATATAGTAAAAAGGGTGGAAGACACGGAAGTAAGGCTGGACATGCATGGAGAGGAGATTAAAAAACTCAAGGCACAATTAAATGAAATGCAGAAAGACCAGAGGAACATATTATACAAAATCGAAGACCAAGAGAACCGGAACAGAAGGAAGAACCTCAGGATTAGAGGTCTCCCGGAGATACAAAGGAGAAAAGGAGGAATTGCAAGAAAAAATAGACAAAATCTTTGGGCATATGATAAAGACATCGAGTGCAAGTAGTAAAATTAAGTTTGAAAGAATACATCAGATCAGAAAACCTGCAGAGATAGCAGGGGATGTCCCAAGAGATGTCATCGCTACATTTCACAACTTTCAAGATAAAGAACAGATTAGGGCATGTCTGAAAAACAACCAACCAGGGAAATATGGAGAGACAATCCTGCAGATCTTCCCAGACCTGGCAGCAGAGACCCTGGCCAGGAGAAGAACCCTGCAACCCCTGCTTGTCCAGCTTAACCAGTTGCCGACCGCCTAATGCAGATATACTGCGGCAGAATGGCACGGGCAGGCAAAATCACGTACCTGGTACGTGATTGCCTTGCCGCGGGCGGGGGGTCCTATCGGACCCCCCCCGGTGCCCATGGTGGTCGGCTTCTGACTGGGAGCATTCAGAGATGAGGGGGAGGCCATCCATTCGTGGCCCCCCCCTTGCGATCGCTCCCAGCCAATGAGATTCTTCCCCTGCCTCTGTATAGTACACAGAGGCAGAGGAAATGATGTCATCTCTCCTCGGCTTGGTATTTTCCGTTCCGGCGCCGAGGAGAGAAGACATCCGAGTGAGTGCACAACACACACTCACACAGTAGAACATGCCAGGCATACTTTACACCCCCCTTTAACCCCGATCCCCCCCTAATCACCCCTCCCCCCCCTGTCACACTGACACCAAGCAGTTTTTTTTTTTTTTCTGATTACTGCATGGTGTCAGTTTGTGACAGTTAGTGTGGTAGGGCAGTTAGTGTTAGCCCCTTTAGGTCTAGGGTACCCCCCTAACCCCCCCTAATAAAGTTTTAACCCCTTGATCACCCCCCGTCGCCAGTGTCACTAAGCGATCATTTTTCTGATCGCTGATCACTGGTGACACTAGTTAGGGAAGTAAATATTTAGGTTCACGTCAGCGTTTTATAGCGTCAGGGACCCCCATATACTACCTAATAAGTGTTTTAACCCCTTGATTGCCCCCTAGTTAACCCTTTCACCAGTGATCACTGTATAACTGTTATGGGTGACGCTGGTTAGTTAGTTTATTTTTTATAGTGTCAGGGCACCTGCCGTTTATTACCTAATAAGGTTTAGCCCCCTGATCGCCCGGCGGTGATATGCGTCGCCCCAGGCAGCGTCAGATTAGCGCCAGTACCGCTAACACCCACGCACGCAGCATACACCTCCCTTAGTGGTATAGTATCTGAACGGATCAATATCTGATCCGATCAGATCTATGCTAGCGTCCCCAGCAGTTTAGGGTTCCCAAAAATGCAGTGTAAGCGGGATCAGCCCAGATACCTGCTAGCACCTGCGTTTTGCACCTCCGCCCGGCCCAGCCCAGCCCACCCAAGTGCAGTATCGATCGATCACTGTCACTTACAAAACACTAAATGCATAACTGCAACATTCGCATAGTCAGGCCTGATCCCTGCGATCGCTAACAGTTTTTCTGGTAGCGTTTTGGTGAACTGGCAAGCACCAGCGGCCTAGTACACCCCGGTCGTAGTCAAACCAGCACTGCAGTAACACTTGGTGACGTGGCGAGTCCCATAAATGCAGTTCAAGCTGGTGAGGTGGCAAGCACAAGTAGTGTCCCGCTGTCACCAAGAAGAAGACAAACACAGACCCGTCGTGCCCATAGTGCCCTTCCTGCTGCATTCGCCAATCCTAATTGGGAACCCACCGCTTCTGCAGCACCTGTACTTCCCCCATTTATATCCCCAACCAAATGCAGTCGGCTGCATGAGAGGCATTTTCTTTATGTCCTCCCGAGTACCCCTACCCAACAAACCCCCCCAAAAAAGATGTTGTATCTGCAGCAAGCGCGGATATAGGCGTGACACCCGTTATTATTGTCCCTCCTGTCCTGTTAACCATGGTCTTTACATTGATGAATGTTTTAAACGCTACCATTCACTAGTTGAGTATTAGCGTAGGGTACAGCATTGCACAGACTAGGCACACTTTCACAGGGTCTCCCAAGATGCCATCGCATTTTGAGAGACCCGAACCTGGAACCGGTTACCGTTATAAAAGTTACAGTTACAAAAAAAAGTGTAAAAAAAAAAAAACACAAAAAAAATATATATAAAAAAAAAAAAATAGTTGTTTCATTGTTCTCTCTCTCTCTATTCTCTCTCTATTGTTCTGCTCTTTTTTACTGTATTCTATTCTGCAATATTTTATTGTTATTATGTTTTATCATGTTTGCTTTTCAGGTATGCAATTTTTTATACTTTACCGTTTACTGTGTTTTATTGTTAACCATTTTTTTGTCTTCAGGTACGCAATTCACGACTTTGAGTGGTTATACCAGAATGATGCCTGCAGGTTTAGGTATCATCTTGGTATCATTCTTTTCAGCCAGCAGTCGGCTTTCATGTAAAAGCAATCCTAGCGGCTAATTAGCCTCTAGACTGCTTTTACAAGCAGTGGGAGGGAATACCCCCCCCCCCACTGTCTTCCGTGTTTTTCTCCGGCTCTCCTGTCTCAACAGGGAACCTGAGAATGCAGCCGGTGATTCAGCCAGCTGACCATAGAGCTGATTAGAGACCAGAGTGGCTCCAAACATCTCTATGGCCTAAGAAACCGGAAGCTACGAGCATTTCATGACTTAGATTTCGCCGGATGTAAACAGCGCCATTGGGAAATTGGGAAAGCATTTTATCACACCGATCTTGGTGTGGTCAGATGCTTTGAGGGCAGAGGAGAGATCTAGGGTCTAAAAGACCCCAATTTTTTCAAAAAAGAGTACCTGTCACTACCTATTGTTTTAATAGGGGATATTTACATTCCCTGAGATATCAATAAAAATGATTAAAAAAAAATGAAAGGAACAGTTTAAAAATAAGATAAAAAAGCAAAAAAATAATAAAGGAAAAAAAAAAAGCACCCCTGTCCCCCCCCTGCTCTCATGCTAAGGCGAACGCAAGCGTCGGTCTGTCGTCAAACGTAAACAGCAATTGCACCATGCATGTGAGGTATCACCGCGAAGGTCAGATCGAGGGTAGTAATTTTAGCAGTAGACCTCCTCTGTAAATCTAAAGTGGTAACCTGTAAAGGCTTTTAAAGGCTTTTAAAAATGTATTTATTTTGTTGCCACTGCACGTTTGTGAGCAATTTTAAAGCCATGTCATGTTTGGTATCCATGTACTTGGCCTAAGATCATCTTTTTTATTTCATCAAACATTTGGGCAAAATAGTGTGTTTTAGTGCATTAAAATTTAAAAAAGTGTGTTTTTTCCCCAAAAAATGCATTTGAAAAATTGCTGCGCAAATACTGTGTGAAAAAAAAAAATGAAATACCCACCATTTTAATCTGTAGGGCATTTGCTTTAAAAAAATATATAATGTTTGGGGGTTCAAAGTAATTTTCTTGCAAAAAAATAATTTTTTCATGTAAACAAAAAGTGTCAGAAAGGGCTTTGTCTTCAAGTGGTTAGAAGAGTGGGTAATGTGTGACATAAGCTTCTAAATGTTGTGCATAAAATGCCAGGACAGGACAGCAATATATCATTTAGTGACAACTTTGTGCAAAAAAAAAAAAAATTTGTCTTTTTCCCGCAACTTGTGTCACAATATGAAATATTCCATGGACTCGACATGCCTCTCAGCAAATAGCTTGGGGTGTCTACTTTCCAAAATGGGGTCATTTGGGGGGGTTTGTACTGCCCTGCCATTTTAGCACCTCAAGAAATGACATAGGCAGTCATAAACTAAAAGCTGTGTAAATTACAGAAAATGTACCCTAGTTTGTAGACGCTATAACTTTTGCGCAAACCAATAAATATACGCTTATTGACATTTTTTTTACCAAAGACATGTGGCCGAATACATTTTGGCCTAAATGTATGAATAAAATTGAGTTTATTGGATTTTTTTTATAACAAAAAGTGGAAAATGTCATTTTTTTTTTTTAATTTTCGGTCTTTTTCCATTTATAGTGCAAAAAATAAAAACCGCAGAGGTAATCAAATAACATCAAAAGAAAGCTCTATTTGTGGGAAGAAATGGACGCAAATTTCGTTTGGGTACAGCATTGCATGACCGCGCAATTAGCAGTTAAAGCGACGCAGTGCCAAATTGGAAAAAGTGCTCTGGTCAGAAAGGGGATAAGTCCTTCCGGGGCTGAAGTGGTTAAAGCATTGGAAAAGATACTCAAGTGTCTGCTGCCTACACTGTCTGGTATTAAGCTCAATGGGACCCTAGACCCGGTTCTAGTGAAATTGAGGTAACAAAGGTGACGGTAACAGCCCGCTTTAAACCAGCAGCTCCATCGTGAGTTATTGCTACAACAGTATCTCACAAAAGTGAGTACACCCCTCACATTTTTGTTTAAATATTTTAAATATATAAATATTTTATTATATCTTTTCATGTGACAACACTGAAGAAATTGTATGGTCTTATGGCTGCACCAGCTTTAATGAGAAAGTGTGCCCCCCAAATATTTTTTTTGTGTATTGTATGGATTCTGACCAAATCCTTTTGGGATAGGAGCACCCTGCTCCCTCATTAAGTACCTCTCATTAGTGTCCACTTGTGTCATAGGTGGAGACCTCAGTATTCTCCCATTTAGAAGAGTGTAGCTCTCATGGTTCAGAGAAGCAGGATCTCTCAAATCTATAGATAGTGTAGGACCCCCTAATCATGGGGTACTTTGTCGCAGTAAGTGGGCTTAGCACCATATAGCAATATGGTGTGACCAAATCCCCATATTTTTGAAAATGTTTTTTTGAGACTGTTTAGGTGTTTTTAAACTAGTCTTGCTGGAGGTGAATGTCTTTTTGCATGTGTGCGCTGTAATATTTTTCTTCTATTGTATGGTCTTATGGCTGCACCAGCTTTAATGAGAAGTTGTGCCCCCCAAATATTTTGTTTGTGTATTGTATGGATTCTGACCAAATCCTTTTGAGATAGGAGCACCCTGCTCCTTCATTAAGTACCTCTCATTAGTGTCCACTTGTGTCATAGGTGGAGACCTCAATATTCTCCCATTTAGAAGAGTGTAGCTCTCATGGTTCAGAGAAGCAGGATCTCCCAAATCTATGGATAGTGTAGGACCCACTAATCATGGGGTACTTTGTCGCAGTAAGTGGGCTTAGCACCATATCGCAATATGGTGTGACCAAATCCCCATATTTTTGAAAATGTTTTTTTGAAACTGTTTTGGTGTTTTTAAACTAGCCTTGCTGGAGGTGAATGTCTTTTTGCATGTTTGCGCTGTAATATTTTTCTTCTAACACTGAAGAAATTACACTTTACTACAATGTTAAGTAATGAGTGTACAGCTTGTATAACAGTGTAAATTTGCTGTCCCCTCAAAATATCTCAATACACAGTCATTAATGTCTAAACCACTGGCAATAAAAGTGACTACAGCAAAAGTGAAAATATCCAAATTGGGCCCAAAGTGTCAATATTTTGTGTGGCCACCATTATTTTCCAGCACTACCTTAACACTCTTGGGCATGGAGTTCACCAGAGCTTCACAGGTTGGCACTGGAGTCCTCTTCCAGTCCTCCATGACGACATCATGGAGCTGGTGGATGTTAAAGACCTTGCATTCCTCCATCTTCCATTTGAGGATGTCCCAGAGATGCTCAATAGGGTTTAGGTCTGGAGACATGCTTGGCCAGTCCATCACCTTTACTCTCAGCTTCTTTAGCAAGGCAGTGGTCGTCTTGGAGGTGTGTTTGGGGTTGTTATTTTGTAATACTGCCCTGCCGCCCAATTTTTGAAGGGAGGGATCGTGCTCTGCTTCAGTATGTCACAGTACATGTTGGCATTCATGGTTCCGTCAATGAACTGTAGCTCCCAGTGCTGACAGCACTCATGCAGCCCCAGACTATGACACTTCCACACCATGCTTGACTGTAAGCAAGACACACTTGTCTTTGTACTCCTCACCTAGTTGCCACCACACACGCTTGACACCAACTGAACCAAATACGTTTATCTTGGTCTCATCTGACCACAGGACATGGTTCCAGTAATCCATGTCCTTAGTCTGCTTGTCTTCAGCAAACTGTTTGCAGGCTTTCTTGTGCATCATCTAAGAAAAGGCTTCCTTCTGGGATGACAGCCATGCAGACCAATTTGATGCAGTGTGCGGTGTATGGTCTGAGCACTGACAGCCTGACCCCACCACCCCTTCAACCTATGCAGCAATGCTGGCAGCACTCATACATCTATTTCCCAAAGACAACCTCTGGACATGACGGCGCTGAGCATGTGTACTCAACTTCTTTGGTTGACCATGGCAAGCTCTGTTCTGAGTGGCACCCGTCCTGTTAAACCGCTGTATGGTCTTGGCCACTGTGTTTCAGGGTCTTGGCAACCTTGTTATAGCCTAGGCCATCTTTATGTAGAGCAACAATTCTTTTTTTCAGATCCTTAGAGAGTTCTTTGCCATGAGGTGCCATGTTGAACTTCCAGTGACCAGTATGAGAGAGTGAGAGCAATAACATCAAATTTAACACACCTGCTCCCCATTCACACCTGAGACCTTGTAACACTAACGAGTCACATGACACCGGGGAGGGAAAATTGCTATTTGGGCCCAATTTGAACATTTTTACTTAGGGGTGTACTCACTTTTGTTGTCAGCGGTTTAAACATTAATGACTGTGTGTTGAGTTATTTTGAGAGAACATCAAATTTACATTGTTATACAAGCTGTACACTCACTACTTTACATTGTAGCAAAGTGTCATTTCTTTAGTGTTGTCACATGAAAAGATAGAATAAAATATTTACAAAAAAAGTGTACTCACTTTTGTGAGATACTGTATATTTGTTTAATTTTCTAATCAACTATTTTAAGTTCTTTGGTATAGTATTCGTTTAACAGTTCCATCATCTTTCTGGAACATTCTTGAAGATTTAGCTCCCAGCAGCTCTTAAGATCCATGTCAAGTGCCCAGATATTAGGAAATACCTGTACCCTCGAGCCTTTGGGATTCAGATCCTCTGCTATGTACCGCTCAAAATACTTAACATTCCAAAAAAGGCTGGCCTTACACTCAAATACCTGTAACAACTTCTGATAAACAATCTCCATTCCCACATCTGACCCCTTGGACAGAGAACATGCTTGTTTAATCCCCAACATAAAGCCCTCCCATTTGTTGCCTGCAAAGTCCGCCATTGTCTATAAATGTATATAAATAAAACATATGTTTTGTGAGACAATCATATGTCTATAATACCTAGTAGTAATATAGGTGAAAAAGGTGCACAACAACACATCATACAAGACGATAAGAAAGCTTTTAATTTCTGGGATAACAACAACGGCAACACAGTGTTCGAGGTAACCACTAAAGATAATGAGTTGGCTACCATGGAAGACAAAGAATTCTTGAAAACCATGAGTAAAGAGTTCTACCAAGATGATTCCAACAGTTCGATAGCACCTCTACCATTTTGTACCCCAAGAAAGAGACTAACAAACAAAAGAGAACACGCAGAATCATGGTTTGTTTCTTTAACCGGTTCAATACAGGGCATTTTCACCCCCTTCCTTCCCAGGACAATTTTTAGTTTTCAGCGCTGTCGCATTTTTAACGACAATTGCGCGGTCGTGCGATGGTGTACCCAGAAAAAATTGACGTCCTTTTGGTGGTATCTGATCACCTCTGCGGTTTTTATTTTTTGCGCTATAAACAAAAGAAGAGCGACAATTTTGAAAAAAACACAATATTTTTTACTTTTTGCTATAATAAATATCCCAATTTAAAAAAAAAAAAAAAATTTTTTTCCTCAGTTTCGGCCGATACGTATTTCTTCTACATATTTTTGGTAAAAAAAAAATCGCAATAAGCGTATATTGATTGGTTTGCGCAAAAGTTATAGTGTCTACAAAATACGGGATAGATTTATAGCATTTTAAAAAAATATATATTTATTTATTTTTTTTACTAGTAATAGCGGTGATCACGATTTTTTTTCATGACTGCGACATTATGGCGGACACATCGGACACTTTTGACACATTTTTGGGACCATTCACATTTATACAGCGATCAATGCTATAAAGTTGCATTGATTACTGTGTAAATGTGACAGGCAGGGAAGGGGTTAACCACTAGGGGGACACAAGGGGTTAAATATGTTTCCTAAGGGAGTGCTTCTAACTGTAGGGGGCGGGAACGTACAAGGGGAGGAGACCGATCAGTGTTCCGCTGTACTGGGAACACAGATCGGTCTCCTCTCAACTGACAGGACGTGGATCTGTGTGTTTACACACACAGATCCACGGTCCGGCCCGGTTAACGGGCAATCGCGGGTGCCCGGCAGTCATCACAGCCGCCGGGCACACGCAACGGGTCCCGAGCAACGCGGCGGGCGCGCGTGCGCCCCCTAGGCGGCCGGGCAGCCCAGGCCGTCATATGACATCCACCCAGGATGGGAGATCCCATCTGTGGACGTCATTTGTCTATGGCCGGATAGCGAAGTGGTTAAAGTGCAGTTTGAACCGGAAGCCTGAGATGAAAAAGCACTTTGTAGACTTTATGCAGAAGGCGTTTGAGAGAGATCATGATGAGCCTGCAACTCTTAAGGAAGGAGAAGATTGTTAATACCTACCATGCTTTGGTGTCTACCATCCTTGCAAGCCTGATTAGATTAGGGTGTAGACATGTGCAGGATGGAAAAATTTGTTTAGTTTTGTTTTGTTTCGTTATTTAACTAAATTAGTTTAGTTAAATTTGTTGCATTCGTTTTCGGGATTCATTTAGTTTCATATTCGAACTCGAAAAAAAATTTGACCGAATTTGAAAAAGTAAACTATATATAACCATTTTGCGAAACTCGAAATGTGTATAGAATGGAATCGAATTCCAATAGAAAAGATTAGAATAGAAAATAATATAAAAGAATAGCATAGAAAAACAATAGAACAGAATAGAAAAAAATATAATATATTCTATTCTAATCTTTTGGAATTTTGTATAGAATGAATTTGAATTTGAATAGAAAAGATTAGAATAAAATGGAAAGAATAGAAAAGAATAGCAAAGAAAAACAATAGAACAGAAAAAAATATTATATATATATATATATATATATATATATATATATATATATATATATATATATATTTTTTTTTTTTTTTTTTTTTATAAATATATATATACTCTATTCTATTCAAATTCATTCTATACGAAATTCAAAATTCGAATCTCGGAAGATGGTTATATATATATATATATATATATATATATATATAAAACCATCTTCCGAAATTCGAATTTCATATAAAATGAATTCGAATAGAATAGAGTAGAAAAGAATAGGCTAGAAAAACAATAGAATAGAATAAAAGATAATATATATATATTATCTTTTATTCTATTCTGTTCTATTGTTTTTCTAGTCTATTCTTTTCTATTTTCTATTCTAATCTTTTCTATTCAAATTCATTCTTTACGAAATTCGAATTTCAGAAACCATCTTCCGAAATTTGAATTTCGTATAGAATGAATTCAAATTGGAATAGAAAAGTTTAGAATAGAATAGAAAAGAATAGCATAGAAAGACAGTGGAACAGAATAGAAAAAAATATTATATATATAAATATATAAAACATCTTCCAAAATTCGAATTTCATATAGACTGAAATCAAATTTGAATGGAAAAGATTAGAATAGAAAATAATAGAAATGAATAGCATAGAAAAACAATACAACAGAATAGAAAAAAATATTATATATATAAAATATATATTATTCTATTGTTTTTCTAGATCATTCTTTTTTATTATTTTCTATTCTACTCTAATTCGATTTCATTCTATATGAAATTAGAATTTCGGAAAATGGTTTTATATATATATATATATATATATATATATATATATATATATATATATATATATATATAGCCATTTTCCGAAATTCTAATTTCGTATAGAACGATTTTGGATTTGAATAGAAAAGATTAGAATAGAATAGAAAATAATAGAAAAGAATAGAATAGGAAAACAATAGAACAGAACAGAATAAAATACAATATATGTTTTTCTAGTTTATTCTTTTCTATTATTTTCTATTCTATTCTAATCTTTTCTATTCAAATTCATTCTGTACAATATATATACATATACAATATATATACATATACAGTGGGGATGGAAAGTATTCAGACCCCCTTAAATTTTTCACTCTTTGTTATATTGCAGCCATTTGCTAAAATCATTTAAGTTCATTTTTTTCTCATTAATGTACACACAGTACCCCATATTGACAGAAAAACACAGAATTGTTGACATTTTTGCAGATTTATTAAAAAAGAAAAACTGAAATATCACATGGTCCTAAGTATTCAGACCCTTTGCTCAGTATTTAGTAGAAGCACCCTTTTGATCTAATACAGCCATGAGTCTTTTTGGGAAAGATTCAACAAGTTTTTCACACCTGGATTTGGGGATCCTCTGCCATTCCTCCTTGCAGATCCTCTCCAGTTCTTTCAGGTTGGATGGTAAATGTTGGTGGACAGCCATTTCTAGGTCTCTCCAGAGATGCTTAATTGGGTTTAAGTCAGGGCTCTGGCTGGGCCATTCAAGAACAGTCACGGAGTTGTTGTGAAGCCACTCCTTCGTTATTTTAGCTGTGTGCTTAGGGTCATTGTCTTGTTGGAAGGTAAACCTTCGGCCCAGTCTGAGGTCCTAGGCACTCTGGAGAAGGTTTTCATCCAGGATATCCCTGTACTTGGCTGCATTCATCTTTCGCTCGATTGCAACCAGTCGTCCTGTCCCTGCAGCTGAAAAACACCCCCACAGCATGATGGTGCCACCACCATGCTTCACTGTTGGGACTGTATTGGACAGGTGATGAGCAGTGCCTGGTTTTCTCCACATATACCGCTTAGTATTAAGGCCAAAAAGTTCTATCTTGGTCTCATCAGACCAGACAATCTTATTTCTCACCATTTTGGAGTCCTTCAGATGTTTTTTAGCAAAATCCATGCGGGCTTTCATTTGTCTTGCACTGAGGAGAGGCTTCCGTCAGGCCACTCTGCCATAAAGCCCCGACTGGTGGAGGGCTGCAGTGATGGTTGACTTTCTACAACTTTCTCCCATCTCCCGACTGCATCTCTGGAGCTCAGCCACAGTGATCTTTGGGTTCTTCTTTACCTCTCTCACCAAGGCTCTTTTCCCTCGATAGCTCAATTTGGCCAGACGGCCAGCTCTAGGAAGGGTTCTGGTTGTCCCAAACGTCTTCCATTTAAGGATTATGGAGGCCATTGTGCTCTTAGGAACCTTAAGTGCAGCAGACTTTTTTTGTAACCTTGGCCAGCCTTGCCACAATTCTGTCTCTGAGCTCTTCAGGCAGTTCCTTTGACCTCATGATTCTCATTTGCTCTGACATGCACTGTGAGCTGTAAGGTCTTATATAGACAGGTGTGTGGCTTTCCTAATTAAGTCCAATCAGTATAATCAAACACAGCTGGACTCAAATGAAGGTGTATAACCATCTCAAGGATGATCAGAAGAAATGGACAGCACCTGAGTTAAATATATGAGTGTCACAGCAAAGGGTCTGAATACTTAGGACCATGTGATATTTCAGTTTTTTTTTTTTTAATAAATCTGCAAAACTGTCAACAATTCTGTGTTTTTCTGTCAATATGGGGTGCTGTGTGTACATTAATGAGGAAAAAAATGAATTTAAATGATTTAGCAAATGGCTGCAATATAACAAAGAGTGAACAATTTAAGGGGGTCTGAATACTTCCGTCCCCACTGTATATAATATTTTTTTTCTGTTCTGTTTTATTGTTTTTTTATGCTATTCTTTTCTATTCGATTCTAATCTTTTCTATTCAAACTCGATTTCATTCTAAACGAAATTCAAATTTCAGAAGTTGTTATTTATATATATATATAAAAAAAAAAAAAAAAAATATATATATATATATATATATATATATATATATATATATACAGTGGAACCTCGGATTGCGAGTAACGCAGATAATGAGTGTTTTGCAATATGAGCACCGTATTTTTGAAAATCGTAACTCGGTTTATGAGCACGATTCAGGGCAAAGTGGTGTGCAGTACCACTTTTGGCCTGAGGTGGGGGGGCGCCGGAGCCGAGCAGAACGTTGCCGATCAACGTCGTTCGGAAATGCACGGAAAGACCCGAGGACACTTCAGCTGACCTCAGCAAATCTCGGGTAGGAAGTCTTTCCGAGGTTTGCCGCATGCAGCCCCCCCGCCTCTGGCTGCATGCGGTATTGCATCTCATTGAAGTCAATGCGGAACGAATTATTTTCGTTTCCATTGACTTCAATGGGAAAAGCCGCTTTGATATGCGAGTACTTTGTAATTCGAGGTTCCACTATATATATATATATATATATATATATATATATATATATATATATATATATATATAATATTTTTTTTTATTCTGTTCTATAGTTTTCTATGCTATTCTTTTCTATTCTTTTCTATTCTAATCTTTTCTATTCAAATTCATTCTATACAAAATTCGAATTTCAGAAAATGGTTATATAGAAATAGAATAAAATAGAATAAAATCGAACTCTAATAGAAAAGACTAGAACAGAAAAAGCAATAGAACAGAATAGAAAAAATATTATATATATATATATATATATATATATATATATATATATATATATATATATATATATATATAATATTTTTATAATATTATTATAATATTATAATATTTTTAATATATATATATATATATATATATATATATATATATATATATATATATTCTATTGCTTTATTATTTTATATTCTATATTGTTGTATTTTTTAGAAAATCGATTTCTATTTTTTTCGAATTCAATTTTGTTTTCAAATTCGTACGCTTTTTTTTCGGATTTGTTTAAATTCATTACTTTTGTAATTCGGAAATTCGGATGCATCCGAATTTCTGAATAATGAAAAATTTGTCCAACTTTCTATTGTCTATTAATGTCTATTAGGGTGGTCCTCGACTCAAGTGCTCATCATGAAGGTGTCTCCCTCAATGACAATCTTCTCACTGAGCCTAATCTGAACAACAATCTTATAGGAGTTTTACTTCGCTTCAGACAAGAGCCAATTGCTGTTATGACTGGCATTCAGCAAATGTTCCACTGTTTCATCGCCCGTGAAGACTGCTGAAATTTCCTCAGGTTCTGATGGTACCGCAATAATGATGTAAATGATGAAATTATAGACTACCAGATGAAGGTACATGTTTTCAGTAACAGTCCTTCTCCTGCATTAGCAATTTATGGACTGAGGAAAACAGCTCAGGAGGGTGAGAAAGAATTTGGATCTGATGCACAGCTGTTCGTGGAAAGGAATTTCTATGTAGACGATGGACTCAAATCTCTGCCTACGGAAGAAGCTATTGACCTTCTTACTAGAACCCAGAACATGCTTGCCACTGCAAACCTAAGACTTCACAAAATCATCAACAACAGCGAAAAGGTCGCAGACCAATCTGTGTCTTATTGGCTGCAATGGAGGCCACAGGAGAGATCTGGGGTCTAATAGACCATTACTAGGACCTGTCACGGCCCATGCTGTCACAAGGGATGTTGTTCAGCAATAAAGTGAAAGTGACAGCAAAAAATTAATTAAAAAAATGAAAGTGACAGTGTAAAAAATATGTATTCAAATAAAATAAATAATAACATTTTAAAAACATTTTTAAAGTGCCCCCGTCTGCCCATTCACAAAAAAAAAGCACACGTCAGTCCGACATGCATATGTAAACAGTGATTGCATCATACATGTGAGATATTGCCACAAATGCCAGAGCGAGAGCACTAATTCTAGCACCAGACCTCTTGTGTTATCCTAAACTGGTAACTTGTAAAGGCTTTTAAAGTGTCACCTATGGAGATTTTTATGTCCCAAAGTTTGGAGCAGTTCCATACGCGGACACAATTTTAAAAGGTGACATGTTTGGTATCTATTTACTCAGCATAACATCATCTTTTACTGTATATTGGATAGACAGTAGCATAATAGCCTCCAGGCACTATAAATTGATGTGGCGTGATGTTGTCTTCTGCCCACTCCCCCTGATGATGTCTACTAGAATGAAAAGCATTGGGAAGGGCTATCGGATATGACGTCATCACGCACTTGCATTCTTGACAAAAGTTGAGCTTGTTGGGACTCATTGCTGATCAGATGCTTGCTTTTCATTACTATGTAACTAAATACAGGTGGCGCCAATCCTACATATATTTATCTATCTAACCTTATAAACTACAAAATTTAGTGACAGCTGCCCCTTAAAAGTGTAAAATATACTACAAAATACAAACAAACATTCAAGGTAGGCGCTATTTCTCTATAAATGTTTCCGTGATAAACTATAACCAACATGTACATGCACTTAATATGAAATGCTTAGTGCAAAAAAAGTGAACATTTGTGTCTCCACAAAATTGTGACCATGTGTAAAAACATATAATATGCAAATGTTGTGAAAGAAAAACCAAAAATTAAAATGTAAAACAGTCCTTTGTTGTAAGACAGTTCAATATTCTAAATAGCGTTCATCCATCCACTGTGCTCCTGTGTAGGTGTTGCTGAAACAATGTATTCCAGTGCTCCACCACTAATGCTGATTAATTTCACACTCACCAGATCCCTAAGGTCACCAGGACCAATCAAGCCTGTAGTGTTATTATGGCCCACAGAGCCCAAACTTCAATCTGTTCCTTCTTTAGATACTCCTCATGACCTCCGTCAGATGACGGGTATATTCAGAAATGGGTAGACATCAAGCTCCAGAAAGGAAGATAACACAATAATCATGCAACACAGTTTATTTTAAAATCCCCTTAAAACTCTCATTCCATCCTTTATGCTCTTACATTAAAAGGTTTCCAGACCGGCACCAGATCGATTCGTATATCTGGGTATGTGAAAAAATCCACCATCAGCTAATTCAGTTAGCTCCGCCGTTTCTATCACCCAAATCCGGCGTGTGTTCTACTAGCAGTCGGATGTGACGTCACTTTGCGGTCAATGCTTTTCATTACTGCCTATGCTATTTCCTACTATGTGGGTGCACAATTTGTTTTAATAAATATTACCTTATGTGAGCTGTTTTTCTCTTTTTTACTGCTGGGACATTATAGCATAAGAGTCATTTATTTCCGGTAAGAGTCTTGTGCATGTACAGTGTCAAGCACTGATCACTGGAAGGTTTTTTGTGATCAAGAGCCACGGCATAAAGTTAATGGTGTACAGTCTCTTTAACCACCTTAGTTTCAGAAGGTTTTACCCCCTTCATAAGCAGGAATTTTTTTTTGCTATTCAGCACTGTGCTTCTTTTAACTGGCAATTGCGTTGTCATGCAACATTGTACACAAATTACATTTATATATTTTTTTTACACAAACAGAGCTTTCTTTTGTTGGTATTTGATCACCACAGTTTTTTTCATATTTTGCTATAGAAATATAAAAGGACCTGAAATTTTGAAAAATAAAACCCCAATAATTTCTACTTTCTGTTATAAAACATATCCAATAAAACTGGATTTCTTGAGGGGGGGCCAGTCAGTTGTTGATGGGTTGATGGGAGAGATCTGCTGTTAAGGAAGGTTCTATTGATGCTGGCTTCTGGGAGATTGGTTGTTGCTGTTGGAGTCTATTGTTGCTATGGTGGATGTACAGTATTGTCGCTTGTTTTTTTTTTTTTTTTGTGGGAGTCTATTGTTACTGGGAGTTTCTATTGCTGCTGGGGTTATCTATTGTTGCTGGGGTCTATTGTTGTTGGGGGAAATATATTTTTGCTGGGGTGGATCTATTTTTGCTGGGGTGGATCTCTTGTTGCTGGGATTAGTCTTTTGTAGCTAGGGGGGATCTATTGTTGTTGGGATTGGTCTATTGTTGCTGGACGGGTCTATTGTTGCTGGCTGCAGAAGACCTATTTTACTGCCTTTCATTAGAAAATTCCATACAAACAATTTAGCACCAAAAAATAATACTTGGTTCTGTATTCTCTAAAAGAGGCAGTACTGGGAGGAGGGTAGGGGGTGGAACCAAGGGATGTTGCTAGGAGGTGGGCAGGGAAGTGGGCGGAGACAAGGGGTGTCCCAGCAGGGGGAGGGGAGTGCCTGCACCTATTCTCTGAGAAAAAAAAGCCCTGGTAAGAACAATGTTCTTTTTTTTAAATACTTTTTATTCTATAAGTCTGCATTAACAAAAATGATAATATCACATTTCATCTTTTCTCAAATCATTTGTTTCTTCATATAGATCAATGCAAACTAAAAAAAAAAATATATATATACACATTATATTTCCACCCTCAATATAAATTAAAAATTCAAAAAGAGTAGAGACAGCTAAATACCCTGGAAGCAATGTTCTGAACTGTCATGAATAGGTTAAATTCATAGAAAACTGTGATTACTAGTGATCTGTGATGGGTTACAGCTAATCACATGGTACAGGATGCTGGGATTGGCCCAGGTACCATGTGATAGCTGTGGGCCAATCACAACATCACTCAAACACAGCTGTTATGAATGAAATGTATTCATATCAGCTTTGTTGACATTGGGATCATGTGATTGCATAGCGAAGGCGGCCGGGTACCCGGGATACACAATCTGCTGTGTCCGGTGGCGCAGCGCATCCCTAACCCAGAGCAGGCTGGATGACATAAATGTATGTCATCCAGCCTGCCCGTGCTGGCTGCCCTCAGTAAATGTACTGTGGGCTGTCAGCAAGTGGTTAAACCTTTTATTTGAATTCAGTCACTGGATCATTCCTGCCATTTTTGGACTGTTTATAGACACTATGATATGGTGATTGGAACTTCTTTTGTGGATTACACTCTATCATTACTTTGGAGTTTACAATATAAATATTTGTTTTTAAATATATATATATAGATATATATCTATATCTATATATATATCTATATATATAGATATTGTTGCCTTATGAGGAGATGTGAAGTTCATTCATGTACCTGTGGTACTTAATTTGTCCCAGTGGAACATGGCTGAATTCGGCTCATGTGCCCGGACAAATGTGTCTTTGTTTTATTCTTCCTTGCTGGTAGATTTGATTGCCTCCCATGCAAGCCGAACTCATGATCCATTTGCAGAACCAAACCTCACTCCGCACAGGGGCATTTTCAGATCCAGAAAGTTAAAGGGCTTGGACAACATACTTGGGTCCATCCCAGGACTTTTTGGATCTGGCATGTCAATTTGGAACCGAGCCGATTTGTCAGCGATTCGCAGGCATATCGGAAATTTTGAACAGAAAGAGGGTCGGCAAGTGCTGAAACCGGTTCTGCAGGGTGTTGAGGGGCTTGCAGAGGAGGAAAGGTTTACGGTCTATAACATGAAAGACATTGCCCAGTTGTTTGAAAAAACACAACAGAAAATAAACAAAATCATAAATATAAATAATAAGAAAGCTAGAGAGGATGGTATGGGCAAAGAGGTGATATGCACGGCATATGGGAATTTTGTTTTAACCAAAGTCACTAATGTTATCAGAGATATTCAAGCAGGTAAAATCCCTGATATATTAAAAGATACAGACCTTACCCAATGGTATTGTACTCACACTAATATGAGTGGTGGAATGAATGTACATTCTGGAGACAAGTGCAAACCTTTGCCGGTTTCCACAATTCGAAACATAGGGATAGTGACACCACACCCCAATAGAGGGCCATTTGCTTGCAAGAAGAGCCAGTCGCTATGCGCCTACCGTGACCTAATGTATGTGTCCTTCACCATGTCACTGCCAGTGTTCCATCCCCAAGACGACTACTTTAACACGATGGCGTCCATACACTCCCTCGGGTACCTCGAAAACGACGTGTACAAGGAAAGGTTGCACCTCCCCGAAATGCTCATTCAAGTTCAAGGGCGATGGAAAGCACCACACACTGCCTGCTGCACTGTCAAAGACAATAGGTACTTATGCCGTTGTGATGTGTTCGAAATTGACACTCCAGTCTGTGGTCTAAGCAATGACCCGGATCCCACAGCCAAAGTAGCAAGGGACCCCCAACTGGAAAGTCCACGCCAACCACCTCAAGAAACTAGTCCAAGTGAGATGGAAGCTAACTGCCCCGTGAAGTTGTCAAAATGGAGAACACCCAGCACAAGGGTCACCTACCACATGGATGGACTGTACTGTGTCGTTACCAACCACCAGACATTTCTCTATGGGGGTCAGTCATGTCCGATACCCTATCCAAATTTCTGCTTCATTCCACATGAGTACACTATTATTGGGGAAACGGTAGTAACCCCCATACCAGTGCTAACAGAAGACTATATCATTGAGAGTCCCCCTGATGTCCCAGATCCTAGAAACTACATACCCCATTTTGATATAAAAATTGATACTCTGTCAGTAAACCTTCACAATCTGCTTGCAAGGAAGGATACACATATAATTCAAATCAGTAATGATATGGTGAAAACAGGGAAAAGGTTAAATGAACTTTTACATGATGGGGATTTCAGCTTAGTCACCACTAGGACCTGGGTGGAAATGGGGATAAAAGGTCTTCTCATATTGCAGTGTGGGATACTGTTATTTATGACGGGCATGGTAATATATCTGGGCCGACTTCTAAAATGGCAGAGGGAGAAACTCAACTCACTAATGGAGATTAGACATAAACAATTACTCAGTTAAGTGTGGCCTCGTCTCATCTGTCTCAACTTGCCACAAGGGGTCATCTGTTGCCTTATGAGGAGTTTATGAGTAATCTCCATTAGCAACTGAGAATATCTGTATATAGATGTGTATATATATATATATATATATATATATATATATATATATGTTTTGGGATAAGAAATAATAGTTGTGTGTATGTGACAGGGTTTCAGTAAAGGGGTAATTTAGCTAGATGTAAATATGCGCCAGGATTTTGCTGAAAAGAGCTAATGCATTTAACAGCTACTTGTAGTATGCGAGAAGGATGTGCTGGGAAGACAATCAGCTGATTACGTATATTTGATGTTCAAAGGGTCAAGGACAGATACCATCTGAAGTGTAGTTGTTATAGGGCCAAATTCATTAGGTCAATAAAGGCCTTTGTATTCCTCCATGCTAATCAACCATTTGTCCATTTCAAAGGGGTGTTTGAGAGGATGACAAATATTTCTTTCATCTGTTCAGGAAAGGAGGTTTTGCCCTGGCTAAGGCCATGCATAAGTTAAGTACCCCTTTCAAGAGAAGGTGATGACTCTCACCTTAATCCCTCTTCAAACAACTTATCCCCAGCTCGTTACCACAACAGGAGGAAGTTGCCCAAATTAGGAGATATGCCTGGTGGGAATAGAGGGCTAACAGAATAAACCAATCATATTGGCCCTATTCAATTCAATGAGAGATGGGCCTATAAGAAGGTATTCCAAAGAGAGTAGTGGAGGAGATGAAAGCTGACCTGGGCCCAGGAACATTCATAATATAGGTAATTATCAGAACATCTTCCAGCACTTAAAGGTATACCTGCTTGTCATGCTTGTTTGTTTACCCTTTGTATTGTAATGATTATACTTTGTCTTCTTGTACTATAACCTAATATTTTCTCCCTTAAAACTATAGATATTGCCTGTGTATTAGGTAGACTTTTAACGCTTCTTTAATAAATGTTATTATATTTAAGCTTTCACTTCTGGCTATGAGAATCCTTATTTAACCAACCTCATATCTTATGGTTAATAATTCATAAATGTACGTTTAGAACGTCAAGAATATAGATATATATATATAGAGATAGATATATATCTATATATATATATATCTATATATATATAATACAGTGCCATGCAAAAGTATTCACCCCCTTGGCTTTTTAGCTATTTTGTTATATTACAGCCTTTAGTTCAATGTTTTTTTAATCTCAATTATATGTGATGGATCAGAACACAATAGTCTAATGATGGCCATACACTATACAGAAAATCGGCCAAAAAATCGTTCATATAGACACTTCGTTCGTTTTTCGGCAAGTTAATGGGCACAAATCGATAATCGTTTGTGACGTTTTTGTGGAAAAAAGTTTGGAAAATTTTTGCCGAACGTACGATAAATTGCAAGTTTAATGCATTCTTCGTCTGTGAAAAAACGAATGGTTGCTACTGCGCATGGTTGAAAATCATTTAACCCGGAAGGGAAATATTCGTGCCAAATACGTTCGCGTCAAAACGTCATGACAAATCGTCAACACCAACTATATAAAGGCCCGCACACACGATCGGACTTTTTGACAACAAACATGCAAATTAGCAGTTCTGGAGCAACTTCTGACCGGGTGTCTGCTCCATCGGACAAATGTTTTCTGTTTTTATCGGACTTTTGTTGGCTACGAACGGACAAACTTTCTGGCAACAAAACTCCGATCGTGTGTGCACAAAATACCATCGGACTTTAGTCCAAAGTACAAACACGCATGCTCAGAAGCAAGGACCAGCACGAATTTTTAATGGCTTAATAATAAACCTGCTTTGCTGGTGATACTGACAGAGTACAGACAAACATATTTTAGTTTGGATTTGTGTTCTAGTGATATCAATCCCAAAATGTTGTGTTTTTTAGGCCATTTTGGTTATTGTGCATTCACAACATAAATAAAATTACTAAATTATTAGACATGTTCTCTGTCATCACAATTAAAAATTAGAAACAAAAAGAGCAAACGATACACAGAAAAAGAAAAAATATAGCTTATTAAATCATACTCAAATCAAAAAATACAACCTGCTAAATTATTAGCCCCTAAACTCCCCAGACCACTGGCCTTGTTGTGGATCCTTGGGGCTGATTTTGCCACTGACCACCATGCTGCTCAGGTGGGTGGGCTTGCTGGGGTGGGTAGGTTTGTTGTGGAGGAGTGTTGTTCAAATCACACACATGATATTTAGTGGTTAGCTCTTGTTTCCTGGCCTTGCTGAAGAGCTGGATGATTAGACCCTCACATAGCTCCCTTTGATCTGCGTCAAGCTCACGGAGCTTACTAGCAGTAAAACAGCCAAACCCTTCAGCACTATCGGGTGCTGTGGTGATCACAGAAGTAGCCCTAGTTAAGAACTCAGCTGTGGCCTCATCCAGATGTTGGCTCTTCCTGGCCCTTTTTTTGTGAGGATGCAGGGGAGGGATTCTGCACTCAATTGTCGTCTGGCTGCTAGGCCCAGGCTCTTCTTGGCTCTAAAGTTCCTGTGTGTGTAAAACCAACATCATTTTAATTTTTGGACATCAATCATGAACAATTTTCAGGTCATGACTTTTTAATTTGGAATGTGTCCAAATAGTAAAGACTATCATTCTGACTCCAGCATTTCTCATTCTTGTCCTAATCCTTTTTGGCCACTACTGTCTATTGATATGGGACTCACTTTTTTAACACAACAAATTACTATGCATTCAGGGGCGTAACTACCACCATATTGACCCATGCGGGCGCTATGGGGCCCGCAGCCGAGTGGGGCCCAGTGAGGATAAGAGCACCGCCGGCACAGTCTCCCAGCCAGGGGAAGAGAGAGGAGAGGAAGATGCAAGCTGTCCGTATCAGCAGAGAGCTGAATTGCCCGATGTAAGAGCTTTCATTAGAACTTCCAGTGTTCCTGGGGCTCACGTCACATAGCTCCACCTTTTGGCCCGGTGCATTTGATAGAACGCCGATCCAATGAGGGACATGTGACGTCATCAAAGGCGTCGGGCCAAGAGGTGGGGCTATGTGATGAGCCCCGGGAAGACGGGAAATTCAAATGAAAGCTAGTACAGCGGGCAATCCCGCTCTCTGCTGATCCTAGTAGCTTGCCTCTTCCTCTGCATAGGTGGGGCTGTATGGTGCACAGGCAGACCAGGCTGTATTGGGCACAGGTCATGCTGTATGGGGCACAGGTCACGCTGCATTGACACTAGGGCAGCTGTGGGGGGGGCTGTTTGCAGGGAGCCCTATACAACATTTTCAAATTTGAAAACCTATAAAAGTCTATGGTAGAATTCAAAAGTGATAATTTTAATAGATAATATGCAAGCTAATTGCCATTAGGGATGAGCCGAACACCCCCCTGTTCGTTTCGCAACAGAACATTTGAACAGGCAAAAAATTGGTTTGAACACGTGAACACTGTTAAAGTCTATGGGACTTGAACATGAATAATCAAAAGTGCTAATTTTAAAGGCTTATATTCATGGTATTGTCATAAAAAGTGTTTGGTGACCCGGGTCCTGCCCCAGGGGACATGTATCAATGCACAAAAAAGTTTACAAAATGGCCATTTTTTCCTGAACAGTGATTTTAATAATGAATAAAGGCAAACACTAAAAGTGTAATATTCCTTTAAATTTCGTACCTGGGGGGGTGTCTATAGTATGCCTGTAAAGGGGCGCATGTTTTCCCTGTTTTAAACAGTCCGACAGCAAAATGACATTTAAAATGCAAAAAATGTCATTAAAAATTACGAACGGTAGTGACAGAATTTAGAAACAGCTTCTTTTCGCGGGTACTCTCGGATTGCCTTTGTCTCGCACCCAAACAGAATGCAATCTTACATCACACGCTCGTTCAATTGATATACACTACCTATGCGTGAAAACTCCGCTCTCCGAACGGCATGGCGCATTCGTTCGTACCGCGTGTTAACTTGACATAGACGGCGCATGCCTGAAACTCCGCCCCTGACGTTCTTTTTCTATAATATTCCCCGCCCCTTTTCTCTTCGGTGCGCAGTGAGGAGCAACATGGCGGAGACACATGTGTCAGGATCCAGGAGGAGATGTAAGGCCACCAACATGTCATTTGCAGAAATGGTGGAGATGGTGGAGATTTTAAAACGTGAGGATTATGATGGGAAACATGGCCCATATGCCCATCCAAATTTTGTTAAAGACAAAATTTTAACTCATGTGGTGAAGGCTCTAGAGCGGAAGTTTGGGGTACACAGAAAGAAGGACCAACTGAGGAAGCGCTGGTCTGACCTGAAGAACAGGGAGCCAGATCAGTACCTCAAAATAAAGAAGGAACTTCGAAAAAGTTAGTACTTGTCGTGTGTCCCATTTATGATTCTTCACTTGCCTGCTGCTCCATGTGCTTTTCTTGACTGTAATGCCCGTACACACGGTCGGACTTTGTTCGGACATTCAGAAAACAAAAGGATTTTTTCCGACGGATGTTGGCTCAAACTTGTCTTGCATACACACGGTCACACAAAGTTGTCGGAAAATCCGATCATTCTGAACGTGGTGATGTAAAACACGTACGTCGGGACTATAAACGGGGCAGTGGCCAATAGCTTTCATATCTTTATTTATTCTGAGCATGCGTGGCACTTTGTCCGTCCGATTTGTGTACACACGATCGGAATTTCCGACAACGGATTTTGTTGTCGGAAAATTTTATATCCTGCTCTCAAACTTTGTGTGACGGAAAATCCGATGGAAAATGTGTGATGGAGCCTACACACGGTCGGAATTTCCGACAACAAGGTCCTATCACACATTTTCCGTCGGAAAATCCGACCGTGTGTACGGGGCATTATACTGAATGTTCGTAGGTGGGAAATAACGTTCGTGGGTAGGAAATAACGTTCGCAAGGACCAACAGTGATCGTTTGCCAATAAATACGTTCTTTTTAGCTGATATAGGCTTATGACTGTTTTGGTCATGATCATTTATGTGATTGAACGAATTTTAAAGACATTGTTGTCTAGATGTCTTTGAAATTTTAATTATTTGCTAAATAGATTCAGTGGAATGTAAGGAGAGGACACTCAGCAGCTGGTTACACATCTGGACTCAGGAGCACTAGTGTGGGACACCAGAAAAACTTGGCCAAAAAAGGTAAGTATTACATTTTGGGTAAAAGGTATTTTTAATCATGTCTTCAACTTGGTTCTCTTCCTAAACAGACAATTGTACACCACTTGAAAGCAATGTTTCATATTCCTATTTCTGGCCATAAATATCTGTGTGCTAAGTATACCTTTTTTTAATTTCTCATAGGGAATCAAAGACGCAGACAACAGGGTCAACAGGACCCCCAACCTCGCCGGGACCCCCAACCTGAACCCAGCACCAACGTCACAGAAGATGTTGAGGAAAGAGAGGTGGGGGAAGTGGGAGTGTGTACCTCACCAGGTGAGTGTCTGACACCCCAGCTTCAGGTGATCTATGTATGCCTGCATATTTCTAAATACATGTTTTTTATCACATTTTTAGGTAATGTTCTGGTATGGAAGACCAAGCCGACCATTTCATGACGGACAGCGCCCAAAGGCTCATTGGGCAGATCATGCTATGGAACGGCGAAACTAATGCCATGAGCAATCGTCTCGACAGAATGCAGCAGGAAATGAAGGACATGATAGATGTTTTGGGTAGAATCTAAACCCTTTTGACGTCCATAAACATTTATCATGTTCTTCATTTCCTGCTGCATGCTTATGTCCACATTAAAATTTGGATACGTTTGTTATGTTTGTAAACATGTTTGTTTATTTTTTGTAATAAAAAACCCAAAAATTACAGATAGATTATCTTAGTAAAAAAAAATATTTAAAAAAAAAATAATGAAAAAAAACATTACAAAAAAATAATGAAAAAAAATTTACAAAAAAATTATGAAATAAAAATTACAAAAAAATAATGAAAACAAATTTTTAAAAAGATAATGAAAAAAATAATGAAAAAAAAATTTTTATAAAAAAATATTTAAAAAAAATTATTTAACAAAACGAAAAAATTATATATATATATTTGATTAAAAAAAAAACATATATATTTAATTTTAAAAATTTAAAATTTTACTAAAAATGTCTAATTATATATATTGCTTAAAAAACAAAAAAAAATATTTATAATAACCAAAAAAATTTTATATTTGCATATTTAGTACAAGTTGAACTTTGTAAGTTCCAGTTCGTTAGACAAGTTCTGTTTTCGAACATGCCTGTTTGTGAAACTAAAAAAACGCACATGAATGTGCACAGATAAAAACATTTTGGAACAAAAACAATGTGTGGTTTCTTATTTCAATGCTCAATACCAGTATATTTGTTAAGTTGCTGTGGTTACATTGACAGTGTACTCTAAAATGTGTGTAGCCTAGACACAGCACAATATAATAGTTAGCTCAAAGTGAGATTGTCACCTCATGTTGCTCATCAGGTTGGTTTGCACTAGTGGCAAAAATGACAAAGATCAAGGCTATTTGCAAAGCTAGTAAACAGACAACAGTAGATCAAAGAAAATATCATTTTATTAAGAAGTCAAATAATTAATCAGCAAGTAAAAAAGTAGTCCATATATTGTTCACGGACAAGACGGGCATTCTGGGAGCCCAAACTTTTTGTATACGATCCTAAAATTCGGTACGCATCATCACACCTCCGTCAGAGTGGCGTCCATTCATCCCAACATCCAAAAAAGGATAAATTGTAATTATATGCTCCCTCACCCCCTCTGGTGGCACATTCAAAAACTTTAAGGGGGGGGGAGTTGAATGGGTAGCTGGTTTTGACAAGTAAACCTCTACACGTCCATGAGAGCTAAATGCATAAAAAATTAAGTTTTATTTTGCCTGACCATCCATCTTTAGAACATTGTCAGGCCAGTGGCCAGGTAAGAAGTGGCCAAATCCGCAAATAAGAATGCACATTGCTCAAATCTATACACATTTTGACATACATCGGACAAAATAATGACAATGTTCGTTAATTAGGATTATTCGTTATGATAAAGTTATAAACCCAGGAAGTCAGCACAGCACAGGGATGGTGGGAGCCCCTCATAATGAACACAGCACAGGGATGGTGGGAGCCCCTCATAATGCTAAATTCATCATAACAAACGTATCATTTGGACCTTTTGAAGGTAATCTTGCAGGCCCTTGCACTACATGCTTTTGAGAATTTATGCAGCAATCTTAACTAAAAAAATAAGGTATACTATGTATGTGTTTAGCAAAATCAGCAGATAGAGTAGTTATATCGGTTGACACTGTTTTTTTTTTTTTTTTTTTGGTGGGGGGGAAATAAGTGTTTGCACAACCAAAAAGGGACTCTTGCACTCTGCATGAATTTAAAGGACAGGAAAAAGATTGGGACACATTTTAGGGGGTGTTTGTGGTAAACCTAAAAATGAAGCATAAAAAAATACAGTGTTAAGTTACTAGGCTAGGTGTGTATGGGCCCAGGCATGCTGGGGAGGTTAGTGAAGGAAAATATGCATGTAGGCCACCAAAAAGGTTACAGCATGCATGAGGACAAAGAGGACATTCATTCACAGCATATTACAAAAATGGGAAGGATGGAATACTAAATTTAGAAAATACTTTATAAAAACATGAGGGTGATATTAAATACAAAAAATTACACGAATATAGTCCTTCTGCAGGACTTGGATAACAGCACTACATGTCTCAGGAATAATCACTCCCAGAGCCTGGGGAGAGATACAAGTGGTAAACTTGATATCCTGGGGACTCCTCCCTGTCGCCAAATAACGTAAGTTAGCTATGAGCTTTTGCTCTGCTGGAATAGCAGCCCTCATGCAGGTGTCCTGCTTCATGATATAGGGGGACAGCAAGGACAATAGTTGCTGAAAGCAGGAGTCCGTCATCCGGAGATAATTCCAATAATCATTTGGATTATTCTCCTGCAGCTCACGCAGCAAGGGCATATGGCTAAATTGGTCACGATTAAGTAGCCAAGTTTTGGCCCAAATAATCCTCATCCTACTACTCTGACTATTCCTGGACCGGGCTAGAGTCACAGCAAGAACTCCAAGCCCATAAACAATACGCTCTCTCCTAGGATTGCGTAACATGGCTGGTTGTCCTACAAAGGGTCGGAAACGCAAAGTTATGCACGGAAATGGAAACCACGAATCTGCACTGAGCCAACGTCTACTAATTAGAAATTAGCAGAGGGAGCCTGAAGCGTGACGCCGAAGAATTTAACGTCTTCTTTGGAAGTGTCATCCGTACGTTGTAACGTCACTACATTCATGTTTGTTGCCTAAACGTCAGACCGTCTGTATGCAATAAAAGTTCATAGACAAGGCCCTTTTTCCAAAAAAGCCACGGGAAAGTTTGTACAAGGTCCGATCGTGTGTATGGTGCTTAACACACACTGAACAGAACGTTGTCTTGCCACTGACCAGACAAAGGATTACACCGGCCAATACACAGAAGATTTGTAAGAACTGAAGGTAAGCAGACCAGTACAATGGTTCTAGGGTATTAATTGTTAGGTGTAGTTTGGCAACTGAACAATGATGCATTTTTTATTATTACAGGAGCAATGGTGGACAAATTTACGTCACCACATTTCCTGCCACAATTCATTGAAATGTACCGAGACCTTACATGTCTATGGAAAGTGCGCTCCAAAGACTACTCAGATCGTCAAAAACGTAAAGAAGCGTATACTAAATTAGTGGAAATATGCACTGTTGTGTATGCAAAAGCAGATATATCCTATGTGACCAAAAAAATAGCCAATCTGCGTACGATCTTCAAAAAAGAATTAAATAAAATTAATGAATCAAAAAGATCTGGTGCAGGTGCAGATGAAATATATGTGCCACGCCTGTGGTATTTTGAGAGTCTACGTTTTCTGACTGACCAGGAGGAAGCACGACCCTCTGTGTCAAGTTTAGACAGTATCAGTGGGAATATTTCAGAAGATGAAGAAGATGGAACATTTGAGGAAATGGCAGACAGTCAGGTAAAGTCATCATATTATGTTTTGTTTTATTATACACTTTTATATGTACATATCAGAAAATAAAAATTGAAGAGAATACATACAAAATTCAAAGCACATGTACCTTGGTACATTTTTTTATTTAAACAAAAATATTACATGACACCTGTATTTAGTAATGAAATAAGAGATAAATGCAGCCACTCAAATTTACATAGCATTTAGATATTGTTTTGCCAATCTACTGCTCCAGGACCCAGAAAATATTGCATATAATCCATGCGATTCTGACGAGAGACTTGACTGGAGAGACGTGGTGGGGCACGGCCTAGGTTTAATAACCCTTCTGTATCATTACGCCACTCACCAGGCGTGACATCCCCAGACAGAGTATCTTCCCGGTCCAACAGGGATTGTGGCATGTAGGTGGAGCTAGTACGCCTTAAGAAATTGTGCAACACACAGCAACAATGGACTATTGTGTCAATTTTTGGGGGGGCTACATTTATTGCTGTATGGAAAATCCTAAAGCGGTTGGCCATAATACCAAATGCATTTTCAACAACTCGTCTAGCACGAGATAACCTGTAATTAAAAATTTTTTGCTCAGGTGTCAGGTTTTTAAGGGCAAAATGTTTCAAAACATGCTCAGATAACACAAACGCGTCATCTGCAACAAATGAGAAGTTTAGGCCTTCCACTGTGTCCTCTTGGGATGGTAGATGTAGAAGTCCATTTTTTAACTGATGGAAAAAAGTGGTTTTCTCTATTATTCCCCCATCCGCATTTCTTCCATTTTTCCCAATGTCCACAAATATATATTCATACTTGGCATTCACAATTGCCATTAGGACAATGCTAAAGTAGCCTTTATAATTATAGTAGAAGGAGCCAGATTTTGCTGGGGGCATTATCCGAACATGCTTGCCGTCTATGGCACCACCACAGTTTGGAAAATTCCAATAGTCTTGAAATTGTTTGGCAGTTGCTTTCCATTCCTCCACAGATGCCGGCAGCTGTGCAAAGGTAAAAATATATGTTGAAAAAATATTTAAGGCTTAATTGTCAAAAAATTATAACAATTGGCTTTATTATACAGGATCTATTTGGCAGTGAAACACAAACTGTCACATCACCACCAGTAAGCATTACCAAAAAGAGAAAGACAAAGCAAGATGCAACAGGCAACTTTCTACTACAAGCATCTGCAGCGTTAAATCAGAAGAGGGATGAATGTGATGACCTGGGTGCATTTGCAGCAAAGAAAATGCGCAGGATGCCAGAAGACCAAAAACAATTACTGGAACCATTACTCATTCAACTTCTTAATAAAGGGTTAAGGGGGAGCTGACCACAAATACACACTTAGCTGAGCACAAAACCACACACCCACAATCATTGCAAGTACCTCAACAAATGCATCAGTGGCACGTACCATTCACACAGCAGGATCGTCAACAAAGCAACTGGGGACATGATTATCAGTACACATCTTTGTGAATCACATACATTTGGGTTAAAATATGTTATGTTTGTCAGTTTGACATGTTATGAACTAGTTTGAGTTTACTGATATGTTTAGAGCTTCTAAAATCAAAGTTAAACAAAGCAAGCTGTACAGTGTTTGAGAGTTAAAAATAAAAGCACTGTGTCATTACCTTTAGGTATTCGTCTTGCATGATCCTTATGATGGCTTGGCAGGTCTCAGGTATGATGCGGCCAAGTGACTGGGCAGAGATTCCAGTAGTGAATTTTAAGTCTTCATAACTTCTGCCAGTTGCCAGAAAGCGAAGTGTTGCTACCAGTCTCTGCTCTGCTGGGATGCTTGGTCTTAAGACTGTGTCCTTTTTGGTTATAAGGGGTGACACTTTACTCAGTAAGAGCTGAAAGGACTCATCAGGCATCCTCAGATAGTTCCGATCGTCATCTGGATTGTTTTACTATTAACTGATTTTTGCAGCCAGACTTTTTTTTTAAGCTGTTGCATTTTATATTATTTATAGTTTTTATGTGATATTACATATTATTAGGGACAATTAAAGCTCATCTCTGACCAAACATTATTACCCTTATCATCATTTATTTGGTAGGGAGTGTTAAATTCTTGTGCAATACGTTTTTTTGTTTAATTTTTAGGTTTTACCTGCTAGCTAGTCACTGTATCCCGTGTCGGATGCTGCTGCCATCCAGTGGTCATCAATGGTACATCTTTTTAAAATTGCTGAACGTGGTTTGAAATTTTTGCAATTTAACCATTTTCCTGCCATGTGTTCCATTGTAGTTTTATGCAACTTTTTAGTCCAAACCACCAAAATTATTTTTTTTCAAATGTGTATGAATAAGAAGACTAGCTTGACCAGCTAAACATTGGCACCTGTGGTCTAACAGGCATCTTTCTGTTGACTGTCATCCTTGGACTGCTATTTTAACAGCTGTATTTCCTTCATCTAGAGAATCGTGAGACATTATTCCTATATTATGTTATAATAGCCATTGGCAGTATGAATCCCAAGCTTTTAATCAGTTATCTATTAACTTAGGTCAACATTTGAATACCTGTCCAGTTAGAGTGCCCTGAGCAATATTGTATAAACATAGGTTTATCATTAATTTTTGTTGGTATTTATAGAACTATGTTAGATTTAATAACACAGTTTTAAAGGCACCTGCAAACATTAGATGATTATTGCCTGATCCTGCCAATTTAAAGTAGAACTAGGCGCAAAGCAAAAATGACATACAGTATATGCTGCAGCCAGTCATTACCATTACACGGCACATCAATGATCCACATAGGACGAAGTAGACCCACTACACAGTTTATGGTATATCTCTATATTGACTGTGAATTTAGAGGAGAAATATAATACCTGTTCCACCTGGCAGACACAGACAGCCACACTATTCCATCCCAGCCATAAGATCAATAAGGCCCCATCCAGCTATCAGGTTGACTTGTATAACCATTTTTAACCTATGATGATCTGGATGGTTGGATCCAAGGCCCAGACTCTACTCCCTATCAACCAGATGCATGTTTAGGGTGGAGAAGTATTATTTTTCTCCTCTAAATTCATGGTCAATATAGAGATATATCATAAACTGTGTAGTGGGACTACTTCATCTATGTGGATCATTGGCTGTCGTCATCTTCCTGGTCTGATGCCTGTGCCCTGCTCTGACTGACATAGCTCTCTTTTTATTTTTGAGTTATGATTTCTTTCTGTACTGGTGGAGCATTAACATATAAGCTACAGATTTGGAACCCGCAAGCCCTCTGTCCCTGAAGAAGATCTGCATCTTGCAGTTCCAGGGTGTTCCAGTGAAAAAAAGTAGAAAATACTGCATTTTTCCTGCACTGGACTGTACTGGAATGCTGGAAAATGCATAAAAATGCACCTAAATGCACAGGAACACATGTCTTTACTTTAATTTAGGACAAAAGGGGAGAAAAAATGCACTGGACTCAAAACGTGTCAAAAAGGCGCATGCAGAAGAGCATCTGGAAGGAATCCAGACTGTGTTTCTATGGTGTGAGCTGGCTCTAAACAATAAAGCACAAAAGTGAGTGTACAATCTTGATAGTTAACATAAACAACTTAAATAGGAAAAACACTTAAATTGCACTTACATAGAGTAGAATTGTGTTGAGCATATCAACGACTTTGCTGATCATGGGAACAGTAGACACTGGGGCCAACTGTACCACTAATTCAAAGTCCCCAGCATGTCTGTCCACCTGGACCTGGGAAAAGGTGAGGTGAGGTCTTGCATTACACTTGCAAAAATCTTGAAATAATCTGTCACCTTAGGCTGGTCTATGTGGACAGACTTTTAGCATTACCACTCCACCTAGACCACAGGACAACTGACAGTACAACCGGTTTCAGTGCCTGGAGTGCAATTATTAACAAGGTCATTGTTATGCTCAAATTATTCCCACTCCACTTACATAGTTACATAGTCGGTAAGGCTGAAAAAAGACAATAGTCCATCCAGTTCAACCTGTGTAGATGCATGCATCAGTGTCTATACCGATTTCCCATTTTCCTGTATGTTGTGTCCTTTAAGATGTATATATCTAAGAGTCTTTTAAAGATATCCATAATCCCTGCATCCACCACCAATTGTGGGAGAGAGTTCCACATCCTTATTGCCCCAGCAGTGAAGAACCTCCTAAGCAGTTTAAGGTTAAACCGCTTCTCCACCAGTCTCATTGTGTGGCCCCATGTCCTTTTACACTTCCAAGGATTGCATAGTTTATTTCCTATGCTGGGATCCCATTGAGATATTTGTAGATCGCTATCATGTCCCCTCTCAAGCGTCTTTTCTCCAGCGAGAAGAAGTTTAGTGTTTGCAGCCATTCCTCATAATTGAGGTCCTCTAGTCCCCTTACAAGTTTTGTTGCCCTTCTTTGGACTCTATCTAGCTCCAGTACATCCCTTCGGAGGACTGGTGACCAGAACTGAACAGAAAACTCCAGAGTGGCAGAATTATAGTTTTGTCCTTGGAGTATATCTCCTTTTTTATGCATGCTAATAATCTGCTTGCTTTGGTAGCTGCAGCTTGGCACTGCATGCTATTGCTCAATCTCATCTATTAGCACCCCTAGATCCTTCTTCATCCTTGACTCTCCCAGCTGTTCTCCACCTAGTGAATATTTTTCATGAATGTTTTTTGACCCCAAGTGCGTTACTTTACATTTCTCCACATTAAGCCTAATTTGCCATTTGTCTGCCCACTCTTTTATTATGTTCAGGTCTTTCTGCAAAATTGCTATGTCCTGATGCAAGTTTATTACTCTGCTTATCTTTGTGTCATCCACAAAGACTGAGACTGAACTAGTTATCCCATACTCTATATCATTTATGAATATGTTCAATAGAATTGATCCCAAGACAGAACCTTGGGATAACCCACTCACCACTCCAGATCAGTCTAAGTACATGTTATTTATCACTACCTTTTGGAACCGTCCCTGTAACCAGTTTTTTACCCAAGCACAAACCCTATGGTCCAAGCATGCGGACCTCAGCTTGTAAATTAAGCGTTTATGTGGGACTGTATCAAATGATTTTGCAAAGTCCAGATGCACCACATCCACAGGCCTCCCTCTATCTAGATGGCTGCTTACTTACTCGTAGACTGTTAGCAGATTGGTCTGGCAGGAACGTCCTCTCATAAACTCATGCTGATTACCACTAATGATGTTCTTCTCCTCAGTAAAGCTTTGGATATAATCCCTAATCATCCGCTCCGATAATTTACCCACTATTGATGTTAGGCTGACTGGACTAGAATTCCCAAGAACATGACTCTGCCCTTTTTTGAATATTGGTACCACAATGGCTTTTCTCCAATCAGCTGGAACAATCCTGTCAGTATGCTGTCCACAAAGATTAGGAACAATGGCCTGGCTATAACTTGACTGAGTTCTCTGAGGACTCGTGGGTGTAAGCCATCTGGTCCTGGTGATTTATTTGTGTTAAGTTTATTGAGTCTTTCGTTGACTCTGGCCTCTGTTAGCCACGTGGGTATGTCACGTGTTGTGTCACTAACACTACAGGCGCTGTTTTTACTATCAAAGTTGTTTTGCTTTTTTCACAAGATTGATGCACTTTCTTCTGTGTTATATTGTTCTGCCTTTTACTGTAGCCACCAATGCAGCACCATGGAACACTGTAAGTGGTACAATTTCTTTAGTCCACAGAAAGCTATCCCTAACGTGAAAGGGTTAGTTGCCCTAAGGCCAAAAGTCCCCAGTCCTTCCCAGTTATCTTAGCTCTCTGACTGGCACCCAATAAAAAAAAAATACCCTTATTAGATCCTTATTATTGATTAGATGTTGTGCTTGGTATATTTGAAGGCTCTACAATATGGGCAACATTTTAGGGAGAAATTATAAGGGTCTTCCAGGACCCCCTGCTTACCAAAGTTTCACCTCCTAAATCCAGAACTATGTTGACAGTTCCAGTGATATGAAGAATTTAATTGGCACTATTCATATGAAAGGTAAAAAAGGATCCTTAAAGCGGTAGAAAATCCGCAGCTGCTACATCAAAAAATCTGTATTTTTTTGCTAGAAAATTACTTAGAACCCCCAAACACTATATATATATATATATATATATATATATATATATATATATATATATATATATATATATATACACATATATACATACACACACACAGGGGCAGACTGACCATCGGGCAGTTCGGACCGTGGCCAGTAGGGGGCCCCATGAAAGCTTCCACTTCGGGACCCGATCTACCCATCAGCTAGCTGTGATTGACAGGCAGATCAGGTCCCTACTCACTGCTAAGAGACGTGTAAACAGACCTCTCGTGATGCGCTTCTCCCCGCCGGCCCATCCTTCCCTCCCGTCCACCCCAGGTGCTTGTATCTGTCATCACCTCGGACGGACAGTAGAGAGGAGGGGCCGGCGAGGAGAAGCACATCACGAGAGGTAGGAAGGAAAGTGCAGCAGCTTGTACCACGTGCTGCTATTAGAAAGTTGCTGCACAACTTCCCACCCACAGTGTCCCCCTGTGCCACTTCCCCACAGTGTCCCCCTGTGCCCCTCACCTCCCCACAGTGTCCCCTTGTGCCCTCCACCCCCTACAGTTTCCCCCTGTGCTCCCCACCTCCCCACAGTGTCCCCCTGTGCCCTCCACCCCCTCCAGTTTCTTTCCCCCTGTGCCCCCCACCTCCCCACAGTGTCCCCCTGTGCCCCCCACCTCCCCACAGTGTCCCCTGTGCCCCCCACCTCCCCACAGTGTTCCCCTGTTCCCCCCACCTCCCCACAGTGCCCCCCTGTGCCCTCCACCTCCCCACAGTGACCCCCTGTAACACCCACCCACAGTGTCCCCCTGTGCTACCTCCCCACAGTGTCCCCCTGTGCCCTCCACCCTCCCCCCACAGTGTCCCCCTGTGCCCCCCAACTCCCCACAGTGTCCCCCTGTGCCCTCCACCTCCCCACAGTGACCCCCTGTAACACCCACCCACAGTGTCCACCTGTGCCACCTCCCCACAGTGTCCCCCACCTACCCACAGTGTCCCCCTGTGCCCTCCAACTCATCACAGTGACCCCCTGTAACACACACCCACAGTGTCCCCCTGTGCTACCTCCCCACAGTGTCCCCCTGTGCCCTCCACCCCCCCAGTGTCCCCTTGTGCCCCCCACAGTGTCCCCCTGTGCCCTCCACCCCCCACAGTGTCCCCCTGTACCCTCCACCCCCCACAGTGTCCCCCTGTGCCCCCACCTCCCCACAGTGTCCCCTTGTGCCCTCCACCTCCCCACAGTGACCCCCTGTAACACCCACCAACAGTGTCCCCCTGTGCCACCTCCCCAGTGTCCCCTGTGCCCTCCAACCCCCCCCACAGTGTCCCCCTGTGCCCCCAGTGCCCTCCACCTCCCCACAGAGTCCCCCTGTGCCCCCCCACAGTGTCCCCCTGTACCCCCCACCTCCCCACAGTGTCCCCCTGTGCCCTCCACCTCCCCACAGTGTCTTCCTGTGCCCTCCACCCCCCCACAGTGTCCCCCTGTACCCTCCACCCCCCCACAGTGTCCCCCTGTGCCCCCCACCTCCCCACAGTGCCCCCCTGTGCCCTCCACCTCCCCACAGTGACCCCTTGTAACACCCACCCACAGTGTCCCCCTGTGCCACCTCCCCACAGTGTCCCCCTGTGCCCTCCACCCCCACAGTGTAACCCTGTGCCCCCCATCTCCCCACAGTGTCCCCCTGTGCCCCCCACCTCCCCACAGTGTCCCCCTGTGCCCTCCACCCCCCCCACAGTGTCGCCCTGTGCCCCCCACCTCCCCACAGTGTCCCCCTGTGCCCTCCACCCACCTACAGTGTCCCCCTGTGCCACCCCCCCACAGTGTCCCCCTGTGCCCCCCACCTCCCCACAGTGCCCCCCTGTGCCCTCCACCTCCCCACAGTGACCCCTTGTAACACCCACCCACAGTGTCTCCCTGTGCCACCTCCCCACAGTGTCCCCCTGTGCCCTCCACCCCCACAGTGTAACCCTGTGCCCCCCATCTCCCCACAGTGTCCCCCACCTCCCCACAGTGTCCCCCTGTGCCCTCCACCCCCCCCACAGTGTCGCCCTGTGCCCCCACCTCCCCACAGTGTCCCCCTGTGCCCTCCACCCACCTACAGTGTCCCCCTGTGCCACCCCCCCACAGTGTCCCCCTGTGCCCCCCACCTCCCCACAGTGTCCCCTGTGCCCCCCACCCCCCCACAGTGTTCCCCTGTTCCCCCCACCTCCCCACAGTGCCCCCCTGTGCCCTCCACCTCCCCACAGTGTCCCCCTGTGCCCTCCACCCTCCCCCACACAGTGTCCCCCTGTGCCCCCCAACTCCCCACAGTGTCCCCCTGTGCCCTCCACCTCCCCACAGTGACCCCCTGTAACACCCACCCACAGTGTCCACCTGTGCCACCTCCCCACAGTGTCCCCCACCTCCCCACATTGTCCCCCTGTGCCCTCCAACTCATCACAGTGACCCCCTGTAACACACACCCACAGTGTCCCCCTGTGCCCTCCACCCCCCCCAGTGTCCCCTTGTGCCCCCCACAGTGTCCCCCTGTGCCCTCCACCCCCCCACAGTGTCCCCCTGTACCCTCCACCCCCACAGTGTCCCCCTGTGCCCCCACCTCCCCACAGTGTCCCCTTGTGCCCTCCACCTCCCCACAGTGACCCCCTGTAACACCCACCAACAGTGTCCCCCTGTGCCACCTCCCCAGTGTCCCCTGTGCCCTCCAACCCCCCCCACAGTGTCCCCCTGTGCCCCCAGTGCCCTCCACCTCCCCACAGAGTCCCCCTGTGCCCTCCACCTCCCCACAGTGTCTTCCTGTGCCCTCCACCCCCCCACAGTGTCCCCCTGTACCCTCCACTCCCCCACAGTGTCCCCCTGTGCCCCCCACCTCCCCACAGTGCCCCCCTGTGCCCTCCACCTCCCCACAGTGACCCCTTGTAACACCCACCCACAGTGTCCCCCTGTGCCACCTCCCCACAGTGTCCCCCTGTGCCCTCCACCCCCCACAGTGTAACCCTGTGCCCCCCATCTCCCCACAGTGTCCCCCTGTGCCCCCCACCTCCCCACAGTGTCCCTCTGTGCCCTCCACCCCCCCCACAGTGTCGCCCTGTGCCCCCCACCTCCCCACAGTGTCCCCCTGTGCCCTCCACCCACCTACAGTGTCCCCCTGTGCCACCCCCCCACAGTGTCCCCCTGTGCCCTCCACCCCCCCACAGTGTCCCCCTGTGCCCCCCACCTCCCCACAGTGTCCCCCTGTGCCCTCCACTCCCACACAGTGTTCCCCTGTGCCCTCCACCTCCCCACAGTGTCCCCTTGTGCCCTCCACCCCCCCACAGTGTTCCCCTGTGTCGCCTACCCACAGTGTGCCCTGAACCCCCCCACAGTGTCCCCCTGTGCCCTCCACCTCCCCACAGTGTGCCGTTCATCTCCCCCCCCACAGTGACCCCTGTAACACCCACCCACAGTGTCCCCCTGTGCCACCTCCCCACAGTGACCCCCTGTGCCCTCCACCCCCCCACAGCGATCCCCCTGTGCCACCCAACCACAGTGTCCCCCTGTGCCCTTCACCCCTCAGTGTCCCCCTGTGCCTTCCAACCCCCCCCCCATGGTGTCTCCCTGTGCCACCCACAGTGTCTCCCTGTGCCCTCCACCCACCTACAGTGTCTCCCTGTGCCCTCCAACCCCCCCCACGGTGTCTCCCTGTGCCCTCAAACCCCCCCATGGTGTCCCCCTGTGTCTTCTCCCCCAACAGTGTCCCCCTGTGTCCCCCCCCCACTGTGTCACCTTCCCCCCTGATGGCTACCCTGAGCGCCTGTTGTGCCCTACTGTGTGCCCTGTAATGTGCTCTACTGTGTGCCTCATGCCCTGGGATGTGTGCCTCATGCCCTGTGATGTGCCCTGATGTGTACCGCCTAATGTGTCCTGTTCCCAAGGATGTGCCCTACTGTGTGCCCTTTGCTCTGCTGTGTGCCCTACTATGTGCCACATGCCCTGTGATGTGCGGCACGCCCTGCTGTGTATCTCCTGATGTGCTCTGTGATGTGCCCCGCTGTGTACCCACTGATCTGCCCTGTACCCCCTGTGATGCACCATGCTGTGCTCAATAATGTGCCCTGCTGTGTACAGCATTATAAACCCTGCTGTGTGCCCCTTGATGTGCCCTACTGTGTGCCCTGTGATGTGCTCAGTGCCCTGCTGGGTGCCCCATTATGTGTCCTGTGTGCCCTGTGATGTGCCCTACTGTGTGCCCCATGCCCTGTGCCCCATGCTCTGCTGTGTGCCATGTGATGTGCCTTACTGTGTGCCCCATGATTTATGTAAGTGGGTCTTTGTGTAGGTGTGGCTTGCATGTGGGCGGAGACACAGGGGGCCCCATGATCTTCTATTGCCCGGGGGCCCCATGAGTTGTCAGTCTGCCCTGTGTATATATATATATATATATATATATATATATATATATATATATACACACACACACACTGTATATACATACATACACACACTATGTTGGCAGTTCCAATGATGTAATAAATTGAAATGCCACTATTCATATGAAAGGTAACAAAGGATGCTTCACTAATACAGTATGTCCTTTACATGCAGCAAAAGGTGCAAGGATGCAGCAAGCAATTGTTGATATGTTGCCCATAGGAAGGGGCTACTTTTCTGACCCAACTACCTACCTGTGTTAGATTTGGAGAGTACAAATAAAATATTGTGAAAGGTCAATTTTCATTTTGGTTATGTGTTTCTACAAGCTTTTCCACTAGTCATACCGGTAATCCTAATATGGGCAGCACCATGGTGTAGTGGATAGCACTTTTGCCTAGCAGTAAGAAGGGTTGCTGGTTTGAATCCCAACCATGACACCACCTGCCTGGTGTTTGCATGTTCTCCCTGTGCCTGCGTGGGTAACTAAAATAAATAATCCTAATAATGTCTCAGTTTATGAGATTGAATTTATCATATTGGATTTACCAGGGGGTAAAAGGCTTAATAAAATTTGCACTCAAACTTTTTTGCTATTTGCTCTCGATCTTTATGCCAGTGAGAGTTTAATTGGAAGAAGGGCGTTCGTGCTATTAACTGATTTTTGCATCCAGCCTCTTTTTTAGCTGTTGCATTATATATCTATATTTTTATGTAACGTTACTTATTATTAGTGGAACTTAATGCACATATCCGAGCAAACATTTTTTCCCCTACCATTACCCATTTGGTAAAGAGTGCTACATTTCTTTGCATAAGTTTTTTTTGTTCTTTTATTTTTAGGTCTTATCCACTAGTTAGTCTCTCTATCCCATGTTAGTTGAGGCTGCCATCCAGTGGTCATGAATGATACATCTTTTCAGCATTTTTGAACGTGGCTTGAAATTTCTGTTATTTTTCAATTTTTTTTAAATAAATATTTTCCATATTGTTTTCTTACACAAATGACTCTTTTTTCTACTATTCTTCCTGTCACGTGTCCCATTGTAGTTTTATGCAACTTTTTAGTTCAAATCACCAAAGTTTGCTTGGTGAAGCTATTGTTTTCATATGGGTATGAATAGGAGGGTTAGCTTGACCAACTGAACATTGGCACTTGTGGCCTTGCAGTCATAAACATACACCTTTCTTCTGACTGTCATCACAGCTGGATTTTCTTCAGCCAGAGAATCATGAGACACTAGACATGAGACAGTAGTACCCACTCTGTTTCACATAGTGGAGTTGATTTACTAAAGACAAATAGACTGTTCACTTTGAAAGGGAATTTTCCCAAAGCTTGTGGAATGTGATGAAATGTCACTTTGCAAAGAATACCAAATCATGTGCAAGGAAAAGATAAAAAGAGAATTTTTGCTTGCACATGGCAAGATGATGGAAGACACAAGTTTTGACCTAATTCACTAAGCTCTGGAGAAGATTCTCACGCAAAGCACAACTTCTACCTCACAGCATACCCATGTAAGGTGTCAAAAAAATGGGAGCCAAATGTAGGTGACCTATCTGGCAAGCAATGGGAAATGTCGCTGGAGGCGGTTTACTCTAGCTCCTTGAATAATCCCTATCTGTCTCAGCTATACAATTTGCTTAGAGTACATTATAGTACACCAAAAATAGAGTACATTATACCGCAATTAGATTATTTAAAATGGGCCTCCTCACGGAACCGATTTGTCCAAAATGTAGTAGGGATCATGGTACTTTGATCCATACAGTGGGGAATATAATTTTTTTGTTCCCCTGAAGATTTTGTAAGTTTGCCAACTTACAAAGAAATTAAGGGTCTATCATTTTTTATCATAGGTGTATTTTAACCGAACGCATATATGCATCCTCGGCTTTCCGGGGTTATACCGGGATGATGCCCGCAGCTGCAGGCATCATCCCGGTACCGTTGTTTTCAGCGGGCGATCGGCTACCCGAATATAACAACCGATGCGGCTAAAAGCCGCTCGGTTGTTATACCGTAGGAGCGGGAGGGGACATCCCCCCCCTCCCGCCGCTGTTACCGGGCCTCCCGTGCGATCGGGAGGCCCGGTGTCCGGTCCGCTGCCTTCGGCGGCTGGGGGCGGACTGGAACGAAGCTTCGAGCGGCTTCGTTCCAGCCTTCTTCTTGTAAATGCGGAAGCGACGTCATGACGTCACTTCCCGTTTACTCGGCTGCCAATGGCGCCGAATTTAAAAAAGTACACAGTATTCAGAATCGCCGTTTTCGGCGATCTGAATACTTTGAAGTGTAAAGGAGGGATGGGGGGTCTTTTAGACCCCCCATCCCTCCATAAAGAGTACCTGTCACCACATATTACTGTCACAAGGGATGTTTACATTGCTTGTGACAGCAATAAAAGTAAAAAAAAAAAAAAAAAAATTTAAACACAATTTATAAAGTACAAAAATAAATAAATTAAATAAAAAAAAAAAAAAATTTTTTTAAAGTGCCCCTGTCCCTGCGAGCTCGCGCAGCGAAGAAAACGCATACGGAAGTCGCGCCCGCATATGTAAACGGTGTTCAAACCACACATGTGAGGTATCGCCGCGATCGTCAGAGCGAGAGCAATAATTCTAGCCCTAGACCTCCTCTGTAGCTCAAACCTGGTAACCGTAAAAATTTTTTAAAGCGTCGCCTATGGAAATTCAAAGGTACCGTAGTTCGTCGCCATTCCACGAGTGCGTGCAATTATAAAGGGTGACATGTTTGGTATCTATTTACTCGGCGTAACATCATCTTTCACATTATACAAAAAAATTGGGGTAACTTTACTGTTTGGATTTTTTAAAATTCATGAAAGTGTCACTTTTCCAAAAATTTGCGTTTAAAACACCGCTGCACAAATACCGTGTGATAAAAAATATTGCAACAATCGTCATTTTATTCTCTAGATTCTTTGCTAAAAAAAATATATATAATGTTTGGGGGTTCTAAGTAATTTTCTAGCAAAAAATATGGATTTTAACTTGTAAACACCAAATTTCAAAAATAGGCTTAGTCATGAAAGGGTTAAATGATAAAGACAGAATATCAACCAAAAATCCAGAAAAAAAAACACTTAAAACAAATGCTATAAATTAAGTTGCAGTTCAGTGAGCAAAATAAGTATTTGATCCCCAAGTAAAACATGACTTAGTAAGACGTTTCTTGTAGTTGGTGACTAGATTTGCACACATCTCAAGAGGGATTTTGGTCTACTCTTATTTACAGATCTTCTCTAAATCCTTAAGGTTTATTAGTTGTCTCTTGGCAACTTGAAGTTTCAGCTCCACAAATTTTCTATAGGATAAAGGTCTGGAGACTGACTAGGCCACTCCGTGACCTTAATGTGCTTCTTCATGAGCCACTCCTTTGTTGTCTTGGCGGTATGTTTTGGGTCATTGTTATGCTGGAAGACCCATCCACAACCCATCTTCAGTGTTCTGACTGAGGGAAAAAGTTTCTCATCCAGTATTTTGCTATACAGGCATACCCCACTTTTAAGTACGCAATAGGGTTTATTTACTAAAGCTGGAAAGTGCAAAATCAGGCTCACTGCTGCATAGAAACCAATGAGCTTCTAACCCCAGCTTGTTCAATTAAGCTTTGGTAATAAAACCTAGAAGATCATTGGTTTCTATGCAGAAGTGAGCCTGATTTTGCACTTTCCAGGTTAATAAATAAAGCCCAATGTGTACTTAAAAGTGGGGTATGCCTGCACTGTACATGTCTGAATTGGGCCTAAAGTGTCAATATTTTGTGTGGCCACCATTATTTTCCAGCACTGCATTAACCCTCTTGCGCATGAAGTTCACCAGAGCTTCAAAGGTTGCCACTGGAGTCCTCTTCCACTCCTCCATGACAACATCACAGAGCTGGTGGATGATAGAGACCTTGCGTTCCTCTACCTTCCCTTTGAGGATGCCCCACGGATGCTCAATAGGGTTTATTTCTGGAGACATGCTTGGCCAGTCCATCACCTTTACCCTCAGCTTCTTTAGCAAGGCAGTGGTCATCTTGGAGGCTTGTTTGGGGTCCTTATCATGTTGGAATACTGCCCTGCGGCCCAGTTTCCGAAGGGAGGGATCATGCTCTGCTTCAGTATGTCATAGTACATGTTGGCATTCATGGTTCCCTCAATGAACTGTAGCTCCCCAGTGCCGGCAGCACTCATGCAGCCCCAGACCATGACACTCCCACCACCATGCTTGACTGTAGGCAAGACACACTTGTCTTTGTACTCCTCACCTGGTTGCCCTCACACATGCTTGACACCATCTGAACCAAATACGTTTATCTTGGTCTCATCAGACCACAGGACATGGTTCCAGTAATCCATGTCCTTAGTCTGCTTGTCTTCAGCAAACTGTTTGCGGGCTTTCTTGTGCATCATCTTTAGAAGAGGCTTCCTTCTGGGACGACAGCCATGCAGACCAATTTGATGCAGTGTGTGGAATATGGTCTGAGCACTGACAGGCTGACCCCCCCCCACCCCTTCAACCTCTGCAGCAATGCTGGCAGCACTCATATGTCTATTTCCCAAAGACAACCTCTGGATATGATGCGGAGCACGTGTACTCAACTTCTTTGGTCGACCATGGTGAGGCCTGTTCTAAGTGGAACCTGTCCTGTTAAACCGCTGTATGGTCTTGGCCATCATACTGCAGCTTAGTTTCAGGGTCTTGGCAATATTCTTATAGCCTAGGCCAGTGATGGCGAACCTTGGCACCCCAGATGTTTTGGAACTACATTTCCCATGATGCTCAGGCACTCTGCAGTGTAGGTGAGCATCATGGGAAATGTAGTTCCAAAACATCTGGGGTGCCAAGGTTCGCCATCACTGGCCTAGGCCATCTTTATGTAGAGCAACAATTCTTTTTTTCAAATCCTCAGAGAGTTCTTTGCCATGAGGTGCAATGTTGAAATTCCAGTGACCAGTATGAGAGAGTAAGAGCGATAACACCAAATTTAACACACCTGCTCCCCATTCACACCTGAGACCTTGTAACACTAGTGAGTTGCATGACACCAGGGAGGGGAAATGGCTGTTTGGACCCAATCTGGACATTTTCAGTTAGGGGTGTACTCACTTTTGTTGCCAGTGGTTTAGACATTAATGGCTGTGTGTTGAGTTATTTTGAGGGGACAGCACATTTACACTGTTATACAAGCTGTACACTCACTACTTTACATTGTAGCAAAGTGTAATTCATGTGTAATTTTCATGTGTTGTCACATGGAAAGATATAATAAAATATTTGCAAAAATGTTAGGGGTGCACTCACTTTTGTGAGATACTGTAATATATATATATATATATATATATATATATATATATATATATGAAAATGTGACATAAACAGTGATGGGTGTTGAAAAAACATGAAAAAAAAATTGAAAAATGTTTATATATATATATATATATATATAAAACCCCAAGTGGTGAAGAAACAAAAATAGTGTTGACGGAGTAACAAATTACCCCTTCCTGGCTTACATGTGTACTGACGGTGTGAGAGCTAGAGATGCGGTGTCTCACTGATGGTAGAAGATTGCAGAGTGATCCTCCCGGCCAGTGGCGGCTATAAATACCCGAGATCCAGGGCGGGTACCTGCCAGCGTCATTCTAATGCCGTATGAGCAGAGGGGAGGCAGTGGATCGGATACAGTGTCCAGCATGGAGCCAGAAGCGGAATCACGCTTCCCCATCCCGCGGCGCATGATGGAAACAAAAATGACGCCCGCCTGACGCCATATATAACCTCTTATTTCCTTTATGGGCCTGACTACTGCCAGTGACAGAGTGCCGAGCATGTTTTTTGAGATGGGGTGGCAGGACATTGATATTTGAACAGTTGTCTGTTGAATCATGTATCTATGTTGTATCCGGTATATTTTCAGACATTGAATTGTAAGTTCTGGAATGTTTGTTACTTTTTTTCTTTGTAAACCGGATATTTTTTTTTCTGACAACAAAAAAAAAAGTGTGACTTCATTTGCAAAGTGCAACATCTCTTGAAAAGAGAACAGCCTACTTTAGTAAATCAACCCCCATGCCTCCAATGCACTCATGACCCCTGCACTCTTTGTGAAATGCAGTTTTGACCTTTGCACGGACACCCGCCACCATCCAATCCAATCCTATCCACCAAAAACAGACGGATGTTGATCCTATTTTCAATCCGTCTGGCAGACCAGATTGGATGGAAACTGACAGGCGGTCTGTTTCTATCCGATTTCCCTATTAAAGAGAGAGGGACTGTGCAGAGCGGACATGGACATGTCATCCGCCTGCTCGGCGGGGGTCAGCGGAGCTGAGCAAGCGGATTCCATTAAGCGGAGGCGCCTGTGTGAAAGGGGCCTTACCCACTTCTGACCCCTCCACTGTAATCACCATGCTGTGAATTTCATTTTCCTAACCACTAGACTCTTTCTATTGTACAATTGCTGGTTATATCAAAAGCCGTGCCCAAGATTAAATGAAAACTAAGGACATCACATCCTATAATTACGTATGCAAAAACACCCCCAAAATAAGATAGAAGGGAACAAATATCAGGACAGTCATAGATACATACAAAGTCAGTATTTATTACAAATGTAGTTTAACAACAGTTATATATATCAAAATAGAGTTAGAACACATTCCTTTATAAAGCATGCTCCCCTATAAAGTCCACAACATATTTTGTGGCAAAAGCAGCTTCCTTAGGAGGCCACGAAGAGCAGAATGAAAATCTAAAAAAAATGTGATTTTTTTCTACTTACTTACCTGCAAAATCCATTTCTTTGAGTACATCACGGGACACAGACTAGCCATATACATTACTACCTGGGTTATACGCCACCTATAGGTGAATGGACACTGGCAGAATAAAAAAGACAGGAATTCGCTATCTGAAGTACTTCAGTTTTGAAGCAAGCAATGAACTCCCGAAATAAGAGGGGAGGGACCTCTGTGTCCCTTGATGTACTCAAAGAAATGGATTTTACAGGTAAGTAGAAAAAATCCAAGTTTCTTTTTCTAACATTACGGGACAGAGAGCAGCCATATACATTACTACCCGGGATGTCCCAGAGCAATTACTTTGAGGGGAGGGAGACACAATGTATGAAAGCACCATCAGATTTATACAGCAGCCTGTAAGTCACTACGACCAAAAGCCGAATCCTCCGCTGCCCTAACATCCACCTGATAAAATCTTGTGAACGTATATACTGAAGACCAAGTAGCAGCCTTGCAGATCTGTGCCACTGACGCCTGATGGCGAAAAGCCCAGGAGGTACCACACCCCTGGTAGAATGAGCTCTAAACCTAAAGGGAGGAGCTTTACCTTTCAGGCTATAGGCCTAAGTGATTAACTAGTGAATCCAAAGTGAAATGGATGCCTTGGAAGCCGCTTGACCCTTCTTGGGGCCCTCCGGCAAAAAAAAAAAATGCATCAGAACTTCTGATGCTTGAAGACTTATTCAGATAGATTCTGACTGCCCGCACCACATCCAAAAAGTGCAACTGTTTCTCCTCTGGCGAGCCAGGCTGAGGGAAAAAAAAGGTAGAATAATATCTTGATTTAAATGAAAACCGGAAACTACCTTAGGCAAAAAAGGACGAAAGAGGATGTAGCACCTCCTTATCGTGATGCAGAATCAAACATGGATCCTTACAAGAAAGGCCTGCCAGTTCCGATACCCTTCTAGCCAAAGTAATTGCATAAAGAATAGCTTAATTCCATATCAAAAGAACTAATGGAATCTCCTTGATTGGTTCAAAAGGTTGCTTCTGTAGCACCGACAGAACCAAATTCAAATCCCAAGGACAAAGAGGTAACTTAACGGGAGGCAACAAATGAGTTACCCCCTGAAGAAAAGTCCGGACCAGGGAATGCGAAGCCAAAGGCCTCTGGAAGTACACTGACAAGGCTGAAACCTGTCCTTTAATTGTTGCAATTACGAACTTCTTGTCTAAGCCTGACTGAAGAAAAGAGGGAATTCTCCCCATCATGTATTTGTGAGGATGCCATCTTCTGACATCACACAATGCTATATAAGCCTTCCAAACCCTGTGATAAATCTTTCTGGTGACCTTCTTTCTGGCATTTACCAAAGTCGATATCACTGGTCCTGAGATAACACGATCTCCTAGCACCCTGGCTTCAATAGCCACGCCGTCAAATTTTGCGAGCATAAATTTGGGTGGAATATAGGACCTTGTGACAGTAGATCGGGCCGGAACGGGAGTGTCAAATGATCGCTTACTGCCAATCTCACTATCTCCGGGGACCAGGTCCTCCTGGCCCAGGCCAGAGCTACCAGAATGACAGACGTCATCTCCTCTCAGATTCTGCACAAGAGATGTGGCAGGAGAGGAATCGAGGGGTATCCATAGATCTGAGAACTGGGCCCAGGGAATTACCATTGCATCCACCCCAATCGCGAGTGGATCCCTTGCTCTGGACACAAACTGCTGAATTTTGCAGTTGAATCTGGATGCCAACAGATCTACATCCGGCGTGCCCCATTGCTCGCAAATCTGCATAAATACCTGTGGGTGCAGAGACCATTCTCCTGGATGTATCTGTTGGCGGCTGAGATAGTCCGCCTACCAGTTCTCCACTCCCAGAATGTGGACTGCAGACAGCACTGGAACATGCTTTTCTGCCCAAGGCAGTACATGACTGACTTCCATGTGAGCCAGACAGACGGCTCTTGGTGTCCCCCTGGTGGTTGAAATAGGCCACAGTCGTGGCATTGTCAGTTTGCACCCTTACCGGGTGACCCTGTAACCTGGATGTACAAAAGTTTAGTGTGAGGCGTCTAGAACATTGATGGACAATCTTTTTTCCACAAAAGACCATTTCCCCTGGACTGTGGAACTTTCCATGACTGCACCCCAGCCAGAGAGACTGGCATCTGTGGTCACCATCTTCCATAACACTGGAAGAAAAGACTTTCCTTGTACCAGATTCTGGTCTATTAACCACCATGTGAGACTTCCCCGAGCCTTGGGGGTTATGATCATGCAACAATCCAGAGCTTGAATCTTCTTGTTCCACCTAGACAAAATGTTCTGCTGTAATGCCCTGGAATGGAACTGGGCATAAGGAATTGCCTCAAATGAGGACACCATCCTTCCCAGAAGACTCATGGAGAGTCGGACAGAAGGGTGTCTTTCCCTTTACTTGCTGAACTTGATCCTTTAGGTGATTGACCCTTCTTGGAGGCAAGAACACCTTTGTCTGGACTGTGTCCATAACCAGGAACATATTTGGGGGGCACACCATACAATGCATTTAAATTTAAGATGGTGCTGCTATAAGACCTACAAACAGTACAAAATATTTTACAGCGCACACATACAAGAATGACATTTCCTGCAGGGCTAATTAAAAACACCTGAACATATTAAAAAAATACGGGGGTTTGGTCACACTATATGGTCATATAGTGCTAAGCCCACTTACTGTGACAAAGTACCCCGAATTAGTGGGTCCTACACTAGTAATAGAATGGAAGATCCTTTGTCTCAACCATGGGAGCTGAACTCCTCTATGTGGGAGAACTGAAAGGGATACATCCTAAACACTGGTGGCCACTAAATAGGAGGTAATGAGGAGGGGGAGGGGTGCTCCAGCCCAAAAGACCTGGTCAGGGCCTATTACAATATACAAGAACATATTTGGGGGGCACACCATACAATGCGTTTAAATTCAAGATGGTGCTGCTATAAGACCTACAAACAGTACAAAATATTTTACAGCGCACACATACAAGAATGACATTTCCTGTCGCATTATGGCAGCATACACGTTGGGGTTGTGACTCTGCCTCCACAACCTGATAGGACCACATAGCTATAAATTAGAGAGTAGACACCTGCCCTAGTATTCTCTTATTTTTCCTCACCTGTCAGGACGCACGGATCAGCACCCCCTTACCGCTTCGCCCCAGCCAGGTTCTAGCCTCTCCTGGGTGGAAGTCCTTCTTGTACAGCCTCTAAACGAGCTAAATGGAAGGAGCCCCACTCTGGTGATCTCAGGGGCACTCATCTCAACTCAAACTGTTTGCCATGATATAAGCCTTAAACAGGCTTCAAGTGCAACAGCCCACAAAAGCCTTAAACAGGCTTGCTGGAGGATTGGCCAGGGAACCTTCAGTATGGCCTCATGAAATAAGCCTTAAACAGGCTTAAATGTGTGCAGCGGTCTCCATTCCCCCTCTCCCCTTCTCTCTCCCCCCTCTCCTACCATTTTTGTGCTCTGCTGGGCTCTGTTGTCCCATAGCTGCTGTGTGGGACCGCCGAGCGTTCTTGGCATCCTCGCGCATGCGCAGTACGGCTCTCTGGGCACCTCTATGCCGTTTTCCAGCTTCCAAGATGGCGCCGGGTGTCTCGCGGCGCTACTGCGCATGCGCGAGTGTCCGACGCCGATGGCAGCGGATTTAAAAACCCAGCATTAGCTGTAGGTGCTGCTGCTGGTTGCTGCATGCTACAGATCGCCTGTCATTGCAAACCACAGAGGAAAAACGCTCTACAAAGGTGGGTGACCCTTCTCCTATTCAGTTCTGTGTCAGGATCCCTGCTCTCTCTCTCTCTCTCTGCATTGCTGCTTGTTTTTTTCCCCGCAGGTTTCCAGCCCACTCACCATGGAGACCGCTGCCCCAGCAGATCACCGCCAGCCTACTAGGTAAGGGGGGGGAAGACAAGGGTAAGTATTGAAGATTGAAAAAAGAGAGCACTTCTAACGCTGCCTAAATTGGTCAGCCCTACCAGGTCCACAAGAACATCTGCGTCAAGACAAAGAGAGTCCTCACGCAGGAGAAGCCGCTCCAGACATAGACGGAGCTGCTCCTACCATAGAAGAAGCCGCTCAAGAGGAAGCCGCAGAAGAAGCCGCTCCAGGTCGCATTCCCGACATGGTCGATCCCGCCATAGAAGGTTGTCCTCACGCAGACACCGTTCCCCTGCACGCCATTCCCGTCCTGCCGGGAACGCATGCTGGATTTGCGTTGGAGCGGCTCTTCCGGATAAACTGGTTTGTCAGAAATGCCTGGAAGAGGCCACAAGAGAGAGAGCCTCGGAAGTTGGGGACTCAGCCCCTCAGGCCTCGATACCAGATGTGGATTTCTCCACCACTACCTCTCCAGCCCGGGCCAGCACATCAAAGGAGCAAGACTCCCTGTCTGATAATGAGGGTCTGGAGGTGTCGGCCGGATTCGACTTCGGTCTGATAGAGCCGTTTGTTAAATCGGTTAAGGAGGCAATAGGATGGGAGGAACCCCAGGAAGTCCAGCCAAAGCAAAGGAAATATTTTCCTCAGCTTAAGAAGGAACCAGAAACTTTTCCGTTCATCGACGAACTGGAAGATTTAATCAAAGAGGAGTGGCAGAGACCGGAGAAGAAATCTAGTCTGAATAACAGACTCCAGAAGCTATACCCACTCAAGGAGCCTAAAGTGAACCCTCTGGTGTCCCCTCCGGTAGTGGCGCATCTTTGATGCGCCTTGCCAGGCATGTTACCCTCCCGCTAGAAGATGCGGTAACGTTTAGAGACGTTCTCGACAGAACGATCGACACGGATCTTAAGCGGGCTTACTTATCAGCTGGAGACGCATGCAGGCCTGCAATAGCACTCGCGGCAGTAGGAAGGGCCATCTCGAGCTGGTCTTCAAGCACGGAGAAGCTGGTATTAGAGGGTGCAGACCAAGAGAAAATAGTGAAGGCATTACAAGAGTTAAGCTTGGCTGGTGATTTCGTGGCTGAAGCCTCAGTCGACACCATCAGGTCTGCATCAAAGTCTATGTTGGCCTCAGTGATGGCCAGAAGAGCTTTGTGGCTGAAGCCCTGGACGGCGGATCCGGCATCCAAGTCTAACTGGTGCCGTATTCCGTTCGACGGTGAGCACCTCTTCGGAACAAAGTTAGACACGGCTATCTCCAAAGTAACTGGTGGAAAATCCGGGCTCATTCCCTCGGATAGGAGGCCTAAACAGAGACCTCCTCCTTTTAAGCGGAATCTCCCAGAAAGGTATAGGGACGCGAAAGCGTACAGACCAGGGAAGGAGTACCGAAGGAACTGGAAGAACCCTCAAACCTCTTTCATGAAATTCCAGAAGCCTAAGACTCCCGCTTCCAGTGACCAGAAGCCTTTTTGAAGGTGCGCCCGTCCGGCCAGCGGTAGTAGGAGCAAGACTCTCCAGTTTCAAGCTGGTCTGGGCGGAGACCATACACGATACCTGGACCCTGGCCACTGTCAATTTCGGCCACAGGTGGTCCTTCAAGAATCGACCCCCAAGGGATCTATTCTGCCCAACCCGTATTCCTCCACCCGGGGAGAAAAGGTTGTCCCTTCTGAATTATGTCCTAGAACTTCTTCAAAAACGAGCGATAATAGAGGTTCCGCCAGCACAACGAGGCAGGGGATTCTATTCTCCACTATTCCTCGTCAAAAAGAAGTCAGGGGACTTTCGGCCAGTTCTAGACCTGAAGAACCTCAACAAGTCCATCAGAGTGGAGTCTTTCAGGATGGAAAGCCTGCAGTCTATCCTTCAGGCCATAAACTTAGGAGACTGGATGCTCTCCATAGATCTCCAGGATGCCTACCTGCACATACCAATCCACGTGGCATTCCAAAAGTTCCTGCGATTCTTGGTGGGTCAGGGGCTCTTCCAATTTTGAAGCCTCCCTTTCGGGATCTCTATGGCCCCCAGAACGTTTACGAAGGTTCTGCTTCCAGTGATAGCCTCTTTGAGGGAGAAGGGTCTAAGGGTCCACCATTACCTGGACGACATTCTTCTCTTCTCAAACAGCCAGGAATCACTCGTGCAACATCGCGAGGTCTTAGTTTCCACCCTAACGAGTCTGGGTTGGATAATCAACTAGCAGAAGAGCAACATTCAGCCTACTCAAAGGATGGTCTTCCTGGGAGCCGAATTAGACACCCGAGCCAACACGGTGGAACTGCCAAGGGAGAAGTTGTCCCTAATAATTTAGAAAGTGAAGGATGTGGTTCCAGCATCATGCCTACCGGCCAGAGCATACCTCAGCCTTCTGGGTTCCCTATCAGCAACCATTCCAATGGTCAGATGGGCGCAATGGAATACCAGACCTCTGCAAGCCTCCTTCCTGTGCCAGTGGGATGGATGGTCCATGTCCCAATTGATTCGCATCTCAGAGGAAGCCAGGCTATCTCTACGGTGGTGGACCCACCCCGACAACCTCAACAGATGCAAACAGATAGTCATCCTCCACCAGGAGGTGGTAACTTCGGACGCCAGTCTGGAGGGATGAGGGGCACACTACCTACATTATGCAGCTCAGGGCCGCTGGCACTTCAAAACCAAGGATGTAGTATCAAACGTCCTAGAGATGAAGGCAGCCTTCCAAGCCCTCTTGGCATTCAGCTCACTTCTGAGAGGGAAACAGGTCCTCATTCAAATGGACAACCGAGTGGCTGTAGCCTACATCAACAGGCAGGGGGGTACCAAGAGCATCTCCATGATGCGGGAAGTTGGTCTGGTGATGCGATGGGCTCAACTGAACCTGCGGGACCTGAAGGCGGCCTATATTCCGGGGGTTCAGAACCTACTGGCGGACTCTCTCAGCAGAACATTTGTTTCCAACAATGAGTGGTGTCTAAGCCCGCAGGCCTTTGCCCTCATATGCCAGACATGGGGTCATCCAGACATAGACCTCGCAGCAACACCAGAGAACAAGAAGTGTCAGAGGTTTCTGTCAAGGAACCCCTTCCCCTCAGCGGAGGGAACGGATTGTTTCCAGCACGCCTGGAACTTTCGCCTAGGCTACATTTTCCCACCGACCCCACTGATAGCCAAGTTCCTTCTGAGGCTCAAACATTCAACAGCTCTAGTCCTGGCTGTGATTCCCTTTTGGCCACGGAGGCCTTGGTTCACCACCCTCCTGCAACTGAGCACAGCGGATCCACTTCCACTCCCGGTGACAATGGATCTACTAACCCAGGGCCAGCTACTACATCCGAATCCAGAGAGAATGCACCTAGCGGCCTGGAGACTGAAAGGTCTAGGTTCCTAGATCAAGGCTGTTCTCAGAAGGTAGTCGATACCCTGCTTCAAGCCAGGAAATCCTCCACGAATAGCTCCTACAAGAGAGTCTGGGGAAAGTTCTCTTCCTTTGCTCAGGAACAAGGTTGGGACCCTTCTTCCCCATCAGCAATACAAGTGCTTGAGTTCCTCCAGTCAGGTCTAGACAAAGGCCTTAGGTCCAGCACCCTGAAAGTCCAAGTCTCTGCCATCTCTGCTCTGACAGGGGTTAGGTGGGCACTTAACCCTCTCGTGGTTCAATTTCAAAAAGCCTGCCTGAAGCTAAGGCCTCCCAGAAAGCCTTCATTTCCAACATGGGATCTATCAACTGTCCTAGAGATTCTATCCGGAGAGACATTCTCCCCACTTGAGGATACCTCCCTCTGGGACCTGACTCTAAAGGTATCATTCCTAATTGCCATCACTTCAGCGAAGAGGGTCTCAGAAATGCAAGCTTTGCTGATCAAAGAGCCGTATCTGATGGTTTACCCAGACAGGCTAACCCTGAAGCCTTCAGACAGGTTTATCCCAAAAGTCTCCTCTTCGTTCCACTTTAACCAGGAGATTGACCTCCCGGCTTTGATCACGGATCAGGGCGTTCCTCATCCCCTGGATGTCAAGGGCAACATTCTGCATTACCTCTCGGTAACCAAGTCATTCAGAAAATGCGAGAACCTTTTAGTCATCCCACATGGGTTCAGGAAGGGCCAGGCAGCTTCTGCCCGTACCATCGCCTCATGGCTCGTGAAAGCTATCAAGAAGGCCTACTCCTTAAGCACCTTGCAGATTCCGGAAGATCTGAGAGCGCATTCCACCAGGGCAATGGCTACTTCATGGGCAGCTTACTGTAAAGTTTCAGCGGAAACCATTTGTAGAGCGGCCACTTGGTCTTCAAGAAACACCTTCATTTCCCATTATAGAATAGACGCTGCACGCTTAGCAGCAGTTGAATTTGGGAGGGCCGTCATACAGGCCATATCTTCTGTTTCTTGTCAATAAATTTAATTTTGCATTCCCACCCAGTTTGGCGAGTTACTCCCCAACGTGTATGCTGCCATGATGCGACAGGAAAACGGAAAATTGGAAAATTGTATACTCACCTTTCCGTAATTTTCCTTTCCTGTCGCATCTTCATGGCAGCATACAATCACCCACCCTCTGAGGTGACATGTTTATATATTTATAGAGAATACTGGGGCAGGTGTCTACTCTCTAATTTATAGCTATGTGGTCCTATCAGGTTGTGGAGGCAGAGTCACAACCCCAACGTGTATGCTGCCATGAAGATGCAACAGGAAAGGAAAATTACGGAAAGGTGAGTATACAATTTTCCGTTTTCCTGCAGGGCTAATTAAAAACACCTGAACATATTCAAAAACATACGGGGGTTTATGGTCATATAGTGCCAAGCCCACTTACTGCGACAAAGTACCCCGAATTAGTGGGTCCTACACTAGTAATAGAATGGAAGATCCTTAGTCTCAACCATGGGAGCTGAACTTCTCTATGTGGGAGAACTGAAAGGGATACATCCAGTGGTGTATTTAGGTTTTGTGCTGCCCTGGGCCTGACTAAGCTTGCGCACCCCCTAATTTAAATATGACCCACCCCTTCCTGTCAAGGCCACACCCCTTTCTTTTTAAGATCCGCCCTGTCATCTTCATTGGAGGAGGACAGAGGGACGCCGTGGGAAGAGGACAGAGGGACACCACGGGAGGAGGACAGAGAGGCATGCGGCATCTTTTCATTTGGGGGGTAAGGGGATATGTGCTAGTTGCTTTGGGAGGGGAGGATCAGACTCCCCCCCACTAGCACATATCCTCTCCCCTCCCAAAGCACCCAGCACATATCCCCTTACCCCCCCTCCCCTCATCCATGTGTGCATCTGTTATCTGCCCCCTTCCCGGTTACTGTGTCCCCCTCCAATGTAAACTATACACAGACCTCAGAGCAGCAGTGCGGCTCATGCACTGAAGTCGTGACCCTCCTCTGTGGCTCCTTCTCCTCCTGGCTGTGTACACTAGAACATTGGAGCCGAGAAGGAGGAGGAGCTGAGGAGTGTGTGTGGCTGACAGTGGGGAGAGAGGTGGCGGCTGCTACGGAAAGCCGATCGCCGCTTGTGTGACCCCAGATGGCAGATGTTCTGGGTGCCCACGCTAGTGCACTCTGGCTGCCAGTTACCGAAGCTCAGTGCCGGAACTTGTTGTGGGCTCCGGGACAGTGGCATCACTAGGTTTGGTGTCACCTGGAGCTGTAAAAATTGTGTCATCCCCCTTAATTTTTTGACTGGAGGCCCAGAGTTTTAGCTCATTGTGGCGGTCAATAAAGCCTAGAGGATATCAGGTTAGGCACTTCCTAATGGCTCAGTCCCTCAGTAATGGATAATGGCCAACAGGTTCTCTTACCAGACCCGGGGAAACTGCAACAGTGATCCCTCTGGCTGAACATTCGCTCACTTTGGTTTGTCCAGGCTGACTCTGGTCAGTAGTGTAGCATGTCTGTACCCTGGCAGTGGCTTTATCTTTATCCCCCTCTGGTGGTGCAGGTACAGCGTGGCTCTCGCTTTGGTGGTGCTGGAACAGTGTGGCTGGCTCTCTGGTGGTGCGGGTACAGCGTGGCTCTCTGTTGGTGCGGGTACAGCGTGGCTCACTGGTGGTGCGGGTACAGCGTGGCTCACTGGTGGTGCGGTAATAGCGTGGCTCTCTGGTGGTGTGGGTACAGCGTGGCTCTCTGGTGGTGCGGGTATAACGTGGCTCTCTGATGGTGCGGGTATAGCGTGGCTCTCTGGTGGTGCGGGTACAGCGTGGCTCTCTGGTGGTGCGGGTACAGCATGGCTCTCTGGTGGTGCGGGTATAGCGTGGCTCTCTGGTGGTGCGGGTACAGTGTGGCTCTCTGGTGGTGCGGGTAAAGCGTGGCTCTCTGGTGGTGCTGGTACAGCGTGGCTCTCTGGTGGTGCAGGTACAGCGTGGCTCCCTCTCTGGCTTCCCCCAGCACAGTACTCTCTATTTCTCCTCTCCAGCAGAGTGCATGCATGCTGGGGGCTGTAGCATGATGTCTGTGGACACACAGGGGCGTCACTTTTCAGGGACTACTTTTCCCATGATGCCCCCAGAGTCTTCTGATTGGCCCTCTGCTGTGGCCAATTATGGGGTGAGAAACAGCGGTCAGGAAGCTGGGCGGCGGCGCGGTGAAACCAATTAGAGCCGCTCTCTCTCTCTCTTCTCCATTCGGCTGACAGAAAGGGGAGGGGGGTGAGCGGGGGAGATACACAGACAACCCGCATCTCTCCTCTCCCTGTAACAGCGCTGCTGCTCCATTTACCAGAGAACTCCCCCGCTCCCCCCTCCCCTTTCTGTCAGCCGAAGGGAGAAGAGAGAGAGAGCGGCTATAATTGGTTTCACCGTGCCGCCGCCCAGCTTCCTGACCGCTGTTTTCCTCCCCATGATTGACCACAGCAGAGGGCCAATCAGAGACAGAATCACAGATTTACGGAGGGGCGGCTTGACGGCCCTTAAACTACTTTCTAGCCCCCTCCGCACCCGGGACGCCACTGCACTGCTAAGCTGTACTCCCCAGATGGTGGCCCTGCTGTGCGGGAGTCGGGAAGAGGGCGCCGCTGCTGTTTTCGGGGAGGGGGTCGGCTTTTTGCCGCCCTAGGCCTGGGCCTTGTTGGCCTAGGCCAAAACACAGCACTGGATACATCCTAAACACTGGTGGCCACTAAATAGGAGGTAATGAGGAGGGGGAGGTGTGCTCCAGCCCAAAAGACCTGGTCAGGGCCTATTACAATATACAAGAACATATTTGGGGGGCACACCATACAATGCGTTTAAATTCAAGATGGTGCTGCTATAAGACCTACAAACAGTACAAAATATTTGACAGCGCACACATACAAGAATGACATTTCCTGTGATGTGGGAGAACTGAAAGGGATACATCCTAAACACTGGTGGCCACTAAATAGGAGGTAATGTAATTCTTGTATGTGTGCGCTGTAAAATATTTTGTACTGTTTGTAGGTCTTATAGCATGGGTGAGAAGCTTTTGTGATTGAGAAGCTGATATCATCTGAGCCTCTTCAGGCTCTGATTCACCTAAGGCAGATTCCTCTGTATGAATGTCAGCTGCATCAATAGCAATTAACCTCTTCTACCTCATCAACCCAATCTTGCTCCAATATAAGAGGAATAGGGGACGGGGATCTGTGATGTTTCCTGCCACCTTGTGTGACAGAAAAGATCATTCCAGCAATCTTGCTTTCTAAACCAGCCAAAGCTGATGATAGATCCCCCTTAATAACAAAAGCTGAGGTAGAAGCACTGGTAGTGGCCAGAATGCCAGATAGATGCAGCAGCTCAGGCTGCCTGGTCTTTCAGGGGAGGTTATTACAGCAGAGTTCCGATTAGCTTCTACAGGAGCTACAGATGGCACACTTGTGCCACTTGCTGCAGCACTCCCCCAGTGCACTTTCTGGAAGACATATCTTGCTGAAGCAAATGGTAACCGGCTTTGTGAGAACAATACACAAGTTCCTCAGTACCACAATTTCCCCTTGGAAGACTCCTGTTTTAAATAGACGGTCTTCCTGTTAAAGCAACATAACTAGACTGCCACTTGCCATCACCCAAAGGACTCACGTGCCACCACAGGATAGCCTGCTCTGCGTCCTTGCAGTCGGCCAGCAACAAGGCTTCTGACAGCTTTTTTTTTTTTAAGTTCCCCCGGCCGTGCACCGCCACATGCACGCTCCCGAGCACCCGGGAAGGGAGAAACGCAGACCAGCAATACCAGGCCCCCTAGAAGGGCAAAACAAATACGCACAGTCCAGCAAGGGAAATTTTCTTTCAAAAACATGTCAGCCTAGGTCAGTGATGGCGAACCTTGGCACCCCAGATGTTTGTAAACTACATTTCCCATGATGCTCAATCACTCTGCAGTGTAGTCGAGCATCATGGGAAATGTAGTTCCAAAACATCTGGGGTGCCAAGGTTCGCCATCAGTGGCCTGGGTTAAAACAGAGTTGCAGGGGAAAATATAATAATCAGCCCCTGCTGGTACAGGAGCCACTTACCACTCCTGCCACAGGACAATAGCCTAAGCCAGAGGTCCAGCCTTCACCCATCACGGCGGGTTCTGTCAGCCATTGACCTTCAAGAACTGCGTACCCTTTTAATATGAGAGTCCACTCCCTTGGACCTGTACAGCACCCTACAGGAAATACCTTTGTTCTGAAGTGCCCAGGAAATTTGCAACGCAGGGTCCAGCGCCACTCAGGGTCGCATTACAGGCAAAACCTCATAGTTGCTTCTGATTTTCTTTACGAGGCTTGGGTACCATTTATCTTAGCATAGCAGCTTTTTTTAAATAGATCCGATTGAAAAAGCTGTCCCTTGATTCTCAAGAACCAGCTCGGGACCTTTTAGCTCAGAAAAAAAAGTGACCATCCACCTTTTAAGATACTGGCGGAAAAAATGAAGTACTTCCTGTATAGGAGGGGTTATACAGAGGGAGACTTCCTGTCTTTTATTTTGCCAGTGTCCATTCACCTATAGGTGGCGTATAACCCAGGTACTGTAGTGATGTATATGACTGCTCTGTGTCCCGTGATGTACAAAAAAGAAACAAACAATATTCTCATCAAAAAAAGCAATATACGACAGATTTTTTCTGTGTTTTCACATATATACCCTGTTTCCCCAAAAATAAGACCTAGCGTGATTGTCGGTGATGGCTGCAATATAAGCTCTACCCCCCAAATAAGCCCTACCCTTAAAATAAGACCTTCTAGGACTTTAACTAGGGCTTATTTGGGGGGTAGGGCTTATATTGCAGCCATCACCGACAATCACGCTAGGTCTTATTTTCGAGGAAACCAGGTATATATATATATATATATATATATATATATATATATATATATATATATATATATACACACACACACACACACACACACACACACACGTCATTGTACAACCAAAAAGCAACAGATAATGTAAAATATAATCATAGTCAGGTGGTGGCCATCAGGTGGTCACTGAGGGCTTACCAAACACACAAGAGCAATGCTTATGCAGGGAAGCATTGGGAAGTCCAGGCAGCCGGTAGATGTGGGAGCCAAATGTAACACAGGCAGACTGAGACAGCTAAAATGGTATACAATAAAGTAATAGTATACATGTATACATGTAGGGCATTAATTAATTAGGGTTAAAAGCAGTCCCACTTACCAAGATGATCACTGTATACTAAAAAGCCACATTTAACCCCAGCCCATGGAGCAAAGGTAGACTCTGATGTAAAAGACAGGTGCACTTAGATTTTTTTTATACTATTGTCAAATGCAGATTTCCACCCAGATGAATACACGGATAAAGTTAATCCTCCTGGCAACAAACCACAGATCATGAATGGGTAAGGAGCAGTGTCAGTATATATCACATAGCTGTATAGAGAGGTAAGTCTAAATTCCAAAGTGCACCAGCAGTCAGAGGTAAATACCTGTGAGGTTGTCAGGTTAAAACATTCCACCAAGCTGGAGATCCCTATGTGTAGGAAGATGCACTAATGGGCTGCCTAGTTATACATGTTGCTCCGCTCTGGAGCCATACCCACTGGAAAATCCTATCCCCAATAGGGGATTCGTTAATTAAAGCGGTTGGTCATTTTTACCTACAGGTAAGCCTATAATAAGGCTTACCTGTAGGTAAAATGAATATCTGCTAAACCTGCATGGCAAACACCTGGGGCAGCATCTCAAAGTATATCTCAATCTGGTTGAGAAACCCTCTGCATTGAACTGGATCACCCCCGAATCGCTGGGGAAGCGGAGGGGAACCAGACATGCCTCTTATAGAGGTAATACTTGTGGCGGGTGCCTGCACAGAGACCGGAACAGCAGAGACGGCCTGCAACAGAGGTTGTACTGGAGCAGCCACAATGGGAGGGTCCTGGTGAGCAGTGCAAATAAGAAGCGTTCGTAACGCTATGGCAAACTGATCCATGCGGTGATCCTGCTCATCCAACCTGGTAAAAATATTACCAGCAAGTGGATTGCCTGCATTTTCTGAATTCATGGCCTTCGCCTACTGTCAGGAACCATGAATCAGACGGAGACAGAAAATGCAGTAAAAATCGCACCATTAAATATAGTGGTAAAAATGGTACAAATAGTAAATGTAGTCAAAACATAGCCAGGTGTAAACAAATCGGGTAGTCAGAACAAGCCAGGAAATCAGGGAGCCAGAGATCAGCGTAGTCAGAGCAGCAGACAGGATCAGGAACCAGAAGGGACATCAGCCAGGCAAGTCTTCAACAGGAAACCAGCAGACTCTAGATATGTTGACCATGGTGAAGTCACAGGATATCAAATCCAGGCAGCTTAAATTGCCAGCAGGGCTTGTTAACAAGCAAGATATGATAGCCAGGTGAGTCACTGTGGAATCATGAGTGCTGGCAATTAACTGACAGCTGAGCAGCCTGAGCTCTGATAAGGGAGGGCTGAGCCCAGCCCTTACACTCCCACGCGCGTGCGGGAGTGACATCATCACGGCTCTGGCCAGTCACAGCGCCGGAGCCTGCGAACCCGGAAGAAGTGCCGAGGAAACATGTCTGGGCGAGCTGCAGGAGCCTCGTTCTAAGGTAAGTATTTCATAATGTGCTACTATGTGAAGCATACTAGCACATTATGCTATTGCCTTGCAGGTTTTTTGTTTTTCGTGGGGGGGGGGATTTTTCAGCGGTTTACTACAGCTTTAAGGTAAAGAAATGTCCCTTTCACCAAGATGATCACTGTGTACTAAAAAAAAAAAACACACTTTGCACAGCCCATAAAACAGAGGTAGATTTTGATATAAACCACAGGTGCACTTGGATATTTAACATTATATAGTCAGATGCAAATTTCCACCTAGATAGGTGCATACATGGATAGATTAAATCCTCCTGGCAACAAGCCGCAGAGCATAAAGGCGTAAATAGCAGACTCACTGCATAGCACACACATAAAGTGTCTAAATTCCAAAGTACACCGCTGCTCAGAAAAAATACCTGAGATTATATAGTGTCAGGCTTAAACAATCCACCAGGCTGGAGATCCCTGTGTGCAGGGAGATACACTGATGATAGATAAAGCTCTGTGATTTTTTTCCATAATATTCAAGGGGTTCTGCAGAGCAGAAACCCGCAACCAACTATAATGCTCCTCCTCTAAGATAAATGGATTTTTTATTAAATGATAATATTCAACTCTGTGACAATTGTGAATTGTGTAAATGTGGAGTCTATAGGACATACTCCGATTCCCTTGTTTCCGTGGATCTATTGTCAAACTCTATTCCAAAAGATCAGATGCATTCTGTGTTATTTTAAAACTAGATATATTAGAATGCCCCAATTTGGGTGCAAAAGCATTCAAGATAGGTGCTGAGTGTTGAGAAAGACAGAACATTTTGAGGACACCCTGTGATCAGAAGAGGAGTATCCACCACTTTTTAAAGGTGTTTAACCAATTCAGCCCTGGAAGGTTTTACCCCCTTAATGACCAGAGCATTTTTTGCGTCGCTTTCTGCGTCACTTTAACTGACAATTACGCGGTCGTGCGACTCTGTACCCAAACAAAATTGATGTCCTTTTTCCCCACAAATAGAGCTTTCTTTTGGTGGTATTTGATCACCTCTGCGGTTTTTATTTTTTGCGCTATAAACAAAAAATAATTTTAAATATAAAACAATTTTGTTTACTTTTTGCTACAATACATATCCAAAAAAATATATATAATAAAACAAATGTATTCATCAGTTTAGGTCGATTTATTTTCTTCTGCATATTTTTGGTAAAAAATTTTTTTAAAAATCGCAATAGGCGTATATTGATTGGGTTGCGCAAAAGTCATTGCGTCTACAAACTACGGGATAGATTTGGGGACTTTTATTTTTTTAAATTATTTTTACTAGTAATGGGGGCGATCTGCGATTTTTAGCGGGACTGCGACATTGCGGAGGACAAATCTGACCCCAAATTACACTTTTTGGGGACAAGTGACATTATTACATTGATCAGTGTTAAAAAAATGCACTGATCCCTGTTCTGCCTCTTCTTGCCGCAATTGCGGGCCGCCGGCACACATCGAGTCCACGGGACCCACGGTCACGCTCCCGAGGCACGCGGCAGGTGTGCGCGCGCTCGCTATACATAGAGGTATGCCAGTTTGAGCATTAGAGCTGACCTGCCGCAGTATATCTGCGTTAGCAGATCGGCAAGTGGTTAAAGGTCTTTCCTAAATTAGAGATTAAATGTAGCGGGTGCCCCGCAAATCCTGCAACCCTGCCAACCTGGCCAAGGATCTCCTGAGAGGGAGAGAGAGACTGTCAGTGTCTGCGGTGGGGAATTTCTTCCCCTCTTTTCCTCCTCACTGACTCACAAAGGCATTCGCCGCTCTCTGCTCCCTCCCCTGTGTTCCTATTAGCAGGGGGAGAGGGAGCCAATCAGAGGGTAGTCAATAACAAGAACCAATGGGAAGGACTTTAATACTAGATCACTAGAAGAGCTTGCCGGTTGCAGGATGTTCATTTGGGCCTTGCCCGCAGGATTGGAGAGAGGGCACTTGTCCATTTGCAGAAAAAAAAAATCAGTATTTATTACAAATGTAGTTTAACAACGGTTGTACTGTATATATCAAAATAAGAATAGTAAGAATACATTCCTTTATAAAACATGCTCTCCTATAAATACCTTAACATGTTTCCCAGGGAAAGCTGCTTCCTCAGGGGCCACGTGGAGCAGAACGTAAATCTAATAAACAAACAATATGCACATCGAAAAAGAATTGCTGATTGCTAAGTAGTCACTGACTATGTTTATGAAGTTTTGTGTGCAGAAAAGCATAAGTGATGGAAGAGTTTATACAAATAATTGTGCATGTCTTTTAGAGTCTCGCTTGCGGCACAGGAACTATTCACACAATAATGAATAAAAATTCTCAATTCCTTTAGTAAATGAGCCTTACTGTCTCATACTGTTTTACACAATACACATTGATGTAAGTGACATATTCTGGTTCTTCTACTAAAGGGCAGTTTACACAAAGTGGGTCAGGGCGCCCTGACCTAACTCACAGACTGACCCAAGCTAATAGTTAACTGATTTTGAAGCTGATTTTTATTTGACCAATATCAGTGCAGTTATTGCGTAATGCTAAAATCAAATATAAATATCTCATCAAAACGCACCTCATTCTTAGGAGAGATAAAGAAGTGAATCAGGTAAGTTTAAAGTTATATTATTTGGTAAAGAGATATTGGAGTAGAATTTCTAAGTACTACCCAAGGATCGTCCGTGTTCATTGAATGCTGCCAGCCAGCATTGGGTTAGTGTGTACGCATAGGCAAAAGATTATTTTTTTTTAGTTTGGATAGCAGAGGGAAGGATTAAAACTCCTGTCAAGTCTGTATTGCTATCTGTGCAGAGTCACCTTTACTGTTTGTCCTGATGACCATTTTTATAGATGCAGAAAATAATTGGAAATCTAAAATTGTACAGTCGTCACCAAAGCAAAAGCTGAAAAGTTCCAATGGGAACCTCTGTTATGGCGATGACCGTCTAATAGAAGATTTCCTTTCACATCCTCTTGTATCAACGGGACAGGAAGTAAAGGGAAATCTCCTCAAGTGGACAAAAGTAGCAAAAAACTAAATAGACAGGGCTCCTTATACTTTCCTATTCTAACCAAAACTGAACAAAATGTTGGTGGTTATACAGTTTAACAGAATTCTTATACATTTTGGAAAGCCATGCATACCCTAGAAGGGTGGACATAACATTTTCACATGCAATTGCACCTGAAAAAATTCACACTTATTTCCATGTATAACTCTCTCATGGTTGGAAAAGCAAGGTGTCACTTCCTCACTGAAGGAATCGCTATGTCACCAGTGAGGGGGTGATGCCCCACTTACCCAGTCAGCTAGACCATAAAGGTGGCCATCCTGCCAGCAGAATGAAAACAAGGAACAGATTTGTCCATCCACACTACACACTGTGGATGGACTAATCCCGTACTTCAGCTATTGTATTTTTACAGTACAATAGCCGCAGTGGCTGCATTTGATTGGATGCAGCTGCTGTTGGGTCAACAAGTTTCCCCATGGCATCTTCAATTTTTTTGACTACTTCCATCCCAGGCACTTTCACTCCCTTCCTGCCCAGGCCAATTTTTAGTTTTGAACACTGTCACACTTTGAATAACAATTACTCAGTCATGCAACACTTATACATACTGTCACCAGAGCAGTACAGTGTCATCATATGACTGGTGTGTTGGTTATCAGAGACACTGACTGGTGAGAATGTAAAAAAAAAAAAAAAATGATTTTCAATCATTTTTGTTCTTTTTTTGTTTTTTACATATACTGTGACCAGAGCAGTACAGTGTTAACATAGTGATGATCACTGTTATAAGCATTAATTTCTATGAATGGTGTCCATTCATTCATTGGTGGAGAATGGAGATGAACTAAACTGGTGCACACAGAATCTGGTGCAGCTGTGGATGGTAACCAGTCAGCTATTAACTTCAGCTTGTTCGGTTAAGCTTTCACAATAAAATCTAGAAGCTGATTGGTTATGATGCATAGCTGCACCATATTCTGTGTCCACCAGTTTTAGTAAATCTCCCCCTTTGTGTACTACTGTTAAAATGGTGATTGGCCACAGCTATCACAAGATACAAATGTGCTGTGATTGGCCCTGTCTGTACCTTCACCAATCACAGAGATCATCACAGTAGTACACAATGAATGGCTATGAATGAAAGTCATTCATTGTGTACAACTGTCATGTGATCACTGTGATTGGACACAGCGATCACATGGTACTGGGGCCGGCCCAGTACAAGGATCTGGTGGACACAGTGGGTTGTCTGCCACAGCGCAGGCCTTAGAGAGCGTGTGAGGCACGTGACCGGGAGGACGTCATATGACATCCACCCAGGATTGGAAAACTCCAACTCGGCCATCATTTGTCTATAGACCGGGCAGGAAGCAGTTAATCAAATGATATTGGACAGAAGGCAGCGGCCAGGACTACCCACTGAGCAAATTTCATAAGGTTTCTCGGGAATTGTCCATAATGTGCATGGAGTATGGCCAGAGTAACACATGGAAGTATCTTTTACTTCATTGTTTAGAGCTGCATAGCAATTCTATCATTAACCAGTTACTGCCAGCGAGGCTCACTGGTGTGACATGGCCTTTAGACAGACAACACCTCCTGAAGGGTATCAGTGGGTTGGGGTAACTTTACACAAACATGGTCACTTTTCTCTAAATGAGCACATTGACAATGTCTCTTTATTTGCTCTAACGAGCAGGGCCCTCTGATTCCTCCTGTATTGAATTGTATTGTACTTGTATTGTCTGCCCTAATGTTGTAAAGCACTGCGTAAACTGTCGGCGCTATATAAATCCTGTATAATAATAATAATAATTTCCCTGCCCGATCCTCACTGAAATATGAAGAATAAGTCTCCCACAAGTCGCCCACACACTGTCACCTGCCTGGCTGTTCAGTATGGCAGATATGCTAAAACAGAAAACATGCATGATTTCAACTGTGTATTTAACTGTCAAAAAACTGGGGGACAAGTGAGTACTACAGCTAGACATACAGTTCATTGTTTTTACTTATCTTACTACAGACATTTATATAGCACGGATAATTTATACAGTGTTTTACATTTTGTACATTCACGTCAGTCTGTGCCCTAAGGAGCTTACAATCTAAATTTCTTTTCATACATGCATACACACACTAGTGCAATTTAGGCTGCAGCCAGTTATTCTCTCAGCACATCTTTGGAGTGTGGGAGGAAACCCACACAAACCCAGAGATAGAACATCTTTCCCCTTCATTGCTCTACCTGCTTGTGGTTATTTCAAATCTAATTACTAGTTTTCACCTGCAGAACCTGCAGTCAATCATTAATCACTTAACCACTTGACGACCGCCTCACGCCGATGTACGTCGGCAAAGTGGCACGGACAGGCAAAATCACGTACATGTACGTGATTTGCCTTCCGCGGGTGGGGGGTCCGATCGGACCCCCCCCCGGTGCCCGAGGCGGTCGTCTTTTGTCCAGCGGCGATCGGTGATGAGGGGGAGACCATCCGTTCGTGGCCCCCCCCTCGCGATCGCCGCCGGCCAATGAGAACACTCCTTTGCTGCTGTATGCTAAACAGCAGCAAAGGAAGTGATGTCATCTCCCCTCGGGTCGGTATTTTCCGTTCCGGCCCGAGGAGAGAAGACATCTATGTGAGTGCACAACACTACACACATACAGTAGAACATGCCAGGCACACAAAACACCCCGATCCCCCCCCCGATCGCCCCCCGATCCCCCCCCAATCACCCCCCCCCCCCCCGTCACAAACTGACACCAGCAGTTTTTTTTTTTTTTTTTTTTTCTGATTACTGCATAGTGTCAGTTTGTGACAGTTACAGTGTTGGGACAGTGAGTATTACCCCCCTTTAGGTCTAGGGTACCCCCCTAACCCCCCCTAATAAAGTTTTAACCCCTTGATCACCCCCTGTCACCAGTGTCACTAAGCGATCATTTTTCTGATCGCTGTATTAGTGTCGCTGGTGACGCTAGTTAGTGAGGTAAATATTTAGGTTCGCCGTCAGCGTTTTATAGCGTCAGGGACCCCCATATACTACCTAATAAATGTTTTAACCCCTTGATTGCCCCCTAGTTAACCCTTTCACCACTGATCACCGTATAACCGTTACGGATGACGCTGGTTAGTTTGTTTATTTTTTATAGTGTCAGGGCACCCGCCGTTTATTACCGAATAAAGGTTTAGCCCCCTGATCGCCCGGCGGTGATATGCGTCGCCCCAGGCAGCGTCAGATTAGCGCCAGTACCGCTAACACCCACGCATGCAGCATACGCCTCCCTTAGTGGTATAGTATCTGATCGGATCAATATCTGATCCGATCAGATCTATACTAGCGTCCCCAGCAGTTTAGGGTTCCCAAAAACGCAGTGTTAGCGGGATCAGCCCAGATACCTGCTAGCACCTGCGTTTTGTGCCTCCGCCCAGCCCACCCAAGTGCAGTATCGATCGATCACGGTCACTTACAAAACACTAAACGCATAACTGCAGCGTTCGCAGAGTCAGGCCTGATCCCTGCGATCGCTAACAGTTTTTTTGGTAGCATTTTGGTGAACTGGCAAGCACCAGCCCCAGGCGTCAGGTTAGCGCCAGTACCGCTAACACCCACGCACGCAGCATATGCCTCCCTTAGTGGTATAGTATCTGAACGGATCAATATCTGATCCGATCAGATCTATACTAGCGTCCCCAGCAGTTTAGGGTTCCCAAAAACGCAGTGTTAGCGGGATCAGCCCAGATACCTGCTAGCACCTGCGTTTTGCCCCTCCGCCCGGCCCAGCCCAGCCCACCCAAGTGCAGTATCGATCGATCACTGACACTTACAAAACACTAAACGCATAACTGCAGCGTTCGCAGAGTCAGGCCTGATCCATAGCTGCCAACTGTCCCGAATTTCCCGGGACATTCCCGGGACTTGGACTTCATTCCCGGATTTGTGGCGTCCCGGAAAATGTCCCGAAAAATTCGGTTCCGGTTTTTAAAACCGCTGCCGCCGCTAGAGGTCGGCGGCCGGCGGAGACATTGTCTCCGCCGGCCGCCATTTTGTTGGAGTTCAGGAAGACGGCTGGGGGGGGGGGCTAGACGAAGCTTCTGCGTCGCCGCCCACCCCCTGCCCCGCTCCGCCTCGGCCCGCCCCGCTCCGCCTCGGCCCGCCCCGCCTCGGCACGCTCCGCTCCGCCTCGCCCCGCCTCGGCACGCCCCGCTCCGCCTCGCCCCGCCTACCCCCCGCCCCGCTGCCAGTCTGTTATGGAAAGGGGCGGGGGTTCTAGGTGGGGGGTGAGCGCGCGCACCGCTGTGGGACACGATGTGAGTGGGGGGGGCACAGGGGACACCTGATGTGAGTGGGGGGGGGGGCATTGGGGACACCTGATGTGAGTGGGGGGGGGGCACTGGGGACACCTGATGTGAGGGGGGGGCACTGGGGACACCTGATGTGAGGGGGGGACACCTGATGTGAGGGGGGGGCACTGGGGACACCTGATGTGAGGGGGGGGGCATTGGGGACACCTGATGTGAGTGGGGGGGGGCACTGGGGACACCTGATGTGAGGGGGGGGCACTGGGGACACCTGATGTGAGGGGGGGACACCTGATGTGAGGGGGGGGGCACTGGGGACACCTGATGTGAGGGGGGGGCACTGGGGACACCTGATGTGAGGGGGGGACACCTGATGTGAGGGGGGGGCACTGGGGACACCTGATGTGAGGGGGGGGGCACTGGGGACACCTGATGTGAGGGGGGGACACCTGATGTGAGGGGGGGGCACTGGGGACACCTGATGTGAGTGGGGGGGCACTGGGGACACCTGATGTGAGTGGGGGGGGCACTGGGGACACCTGATGTGAGGGGGGAGGGCACTGGGGACACCTGATGTGAGGGGGGGACACCTGATGTGAGTGGGGGGGGGCACTGGGGACACCTGATGTGAGTGGGGGGGGCACTGGGGACACCTGATGTGAGTGGGGGGGGCACTGGGGACACCTGATGTGAGTGGGGTGGGCACTGGGGACACCTGATGTGAGTGGGGGACACCTGATGTGAGTGGGGGGGCACTGGGGACACCTGATGTGAGGGGGGGACACCTGATGTGAGTGGGGGGGGCACTGGGGACACCTGATGTGAGGGGGGGGCACTGGGGACACCTGATGTGAGTGGGGGGGCACTGGGGACACCTGATGTGAGGGGGGGGGCACTGGGGACACCTGATGTGAGTGAGGGGGGCACTGGGGACACCTGATGTGAGTGGGGGGGCACTGGGGACACCTGATGTGAGGGGGGGGGCACTGGGGACACCTGATGTGAGGCGGGGGCACTGGGGACACCTGATGTGAGGGGGGGCTCCGCCGGGGACTCCTGATGTGAGGGGGGGCTCCGCCGGGGACTCCTGATGTGAGGGGGGGCTCCGCCGGGGACTCCTGATGTGAGGGGGGGCTCCGCCGGGGACTCCTGGTGTGAGGGGGGCTCCGCCGGGGACTCCTGGTGTGAGGGGGGCTCCGCCGGGGACTCCTGGTGTGAGGGGGGCTCCGCCGGGGACTCCTGATGTGAGGGGGGCTCCGCTGGGGACTCTTGATGTGAGGGGGGCTCCGCTGGGGACTTCTGATGTGAGGGGGGCTCCGCCGGGGACTCCTGGTGTGAGGGGGGCTCTGCTGGGGGCACCTGATGCAAGGACGGACTCTGCTCGGACATCTGAAGCAAGGACGGACGGCTGGTGGCAGGCGACGTGGCTGGTGACACGCTCAGGGATCCCACTGATTCTGCATTATGGTGAGTTGAATGATTTCATTTTATATTACAATGTAATAATAGAAATAATGCGCTTCAATCATCCTGACACCATAACAACCATGGTGCCGGGATGATTGAAGCATTAACACCAGGTGTTTGGAGTATCTTTATCTGCTGATTGTTAAACTTTCTAGAATACACATATTTTTATTGTGTAGGATCTGGGGCTGCTGTCCCGTCATTTCCCTCTCTCTCCCCCTCTCCCCCCCTCTCCATCCCTCATTCATTTCAGACTCTAACCACACCCTCTAGAGCCACGCCCATTTAAGCCACGCCCACAATTTCGCGTAAACCACGCCCATTTTTCGGCGCGGCGCGCTTCGCGCGCCGCACTTGTCTATTTTTCATAGGCCACGCCTGCTGGTGAATGCCCCGCCCCCTAATTATTGGACAGCTCCGCCTACAGCCACAAAAGTGTCCCACATTTTTTTTTTACAATGTTGGCAACTATGCTGATCCCTGCGATCGCTAACAGTTTTTTTTGTAGCGTTTTGGTGAACTGGCAAGCACCAGCCCCAGGCAGCGTCAGATTAGCACCAGTACCGCTAACACCCAAGCACGCACCGTACACCTCCCTTAGTGGTATAGTATCTGAACAGATCAATATCTGATCCGATCAGATCTATACTAGCGTCACCAGCAGTTTAGGGTTCCCAAAAACGCAGTGTTAGCGGGATCAGCCCAGATACCTGCTAGCACCTGCGTTTTGCCCCTCCGCCCGGCCCGGCCCAGCCCACCCAAGTGCAGTATCGATCGATCACTGACACTTACAAAACACTAAACGCATAACTGCAGCGTTCGCAGAGTCAGGCCTGATCCCTGCGATCGCTAACGTTTTTTGGTAGCGTTTTGGTGAACTGGCAAGCGCCAGCGGCCTAGTACACCCCGGTCGTAGTCAAACCAGCACTGCAGTAACACTTGGTGACGTGGCGAGTCCCATAAGTGCAGTTGAAGCTGGTGAGGTGGCAAGCACAAGTAGTGTCCCGCTGCCACCAAAAAGACAAACACAGGCCCATCGTGCCCATAGTGCCCTTCCTGCTGCATTCGCCAATCCTAATTGGGAACCCACCGCTTCTGCAGCGCCCGTACTTCCCCCATTCACATCCCCAACCAAATGCAGTCGGCTGCATGAGAGGCATTTTTATGTCCTCCCGAGTACCCCTACCCAACGAACCCCCAAAAAAGATGTTGTGTCTGCAGTAAGAGCGCGGATATAGGTGTGACACCCGCTATTATTGTCCCTCCTGTCCTGACAATCCTGGTCTTTGCATTGGTGAATGTTTTGAACGCTACCATTCACTAGTTGAGTATTAGCGTAGGGTACAGCATTGCACAGACTAGGCGCACTTTCACAGGGTCTCCCAAGATGCCATCGCATTTTGAGAGACCCGAACCTGGAACCGGTTACCGTTATAAAAGTTAGTTACAAAAAAAGTGTAAAAAAAAAAAAAAAATATGAAATAAAAAAAAAATAGTTGTTGTTTTATTGTTCTCTCTCTCTCTATTCTCTCTCTCTATTGTTCTGCTCTTTTTTACTGTATTCTATTCTGCAATGTTTTATTGTTATTGTTATTGTTATTATGTTTTATCATGTTTGTTTTTCAGGTGTGTAATTATTTACACTTTACTGTGCTTTATTGTTAACCATTGTTAACCATTTTTTTGTCTTCAGGTACGCCATTCACGACTTTGAGTGGTTATACCAGAATGATGCCTGCAGGTTTAGGTATCATCTTGGTATCATTCTTTTCAGCCAGCGGTCGGCTTTCATGTAAAAGCAATCCTAGCGGCTAATTAGCCTCTAGACTGCTTTTACAAGCCGTGGGAGGGAATGCCCCCCCCCCCACCGTCTTCCGTGTTTTTCTCTGGCTCTCCTGTCTCAACAGGGAACCTGAGAATGCAGCCGGTGATTCAGCCAGCTGACCATAGAGCTGATCAGAGACCAGAGTGGCTCCAAACATCTCTATGGCCTAAGAAACCGGAAGCTACGAGTATTTCATGACTTAGATTTCGCCGGATGTAAATAGCGCCATTGGGAAATTGGGGAAGCATTTTATCACACCGATCTTGGTGTGGTCAGATGCTTTGAGGGCAGAGGAGAGATCTAGGGTCTAATAGACCACAATTTTTTCAAAAAAGAGTACCTGTCACTACCTATTGCTATCATAGGGGATATTTACATTCACCGAGATAACAATAAAAATGATTAAAAAAAAAAATATGAAAGGAACAGTTTAAAAGTAAGATTAAAAAAGCAAAAAAATAATAAAGAAAAAAAAAAAAAAAAAAACACCCCTGTCACCCCCTGCTCTCGCGCTAAGGCGAACGCAAGCGGCGGTCTGTCGTCAAACATAAACAGCAATTGCACCATGCATGTGAGGTATCACCGCGAAGGCCAGATCGAGTGCAGTAATTTTTCCAGTAGACCTCCTCTGTAAATCTAAAGTGGTAACCTGTAAAGGCTTTTGAAGGCTTTTAAACATGTATTTATTTTGTTGCCACTGCACGTTTGTGCGCAATTTTAAAGCATGTCATGTTTGGTATCCATGTACTCGGCCTAAGATCATCTTTTTTATTTCATCAAACATTTGGGCAATATAGCGTGTTTTAGTGCATTAAAATTAAAAAAAAGTGTGTTTTTTCCCCAAAAAATGCGTTTGAAAAATCGCTGCGCAATTACTGTGTGAAAAAAAAAAATGAAACACCCACCATTTTAATCTGTAGGGCATTTGCTTTAAAAAAATATATAATGTTTGGGGGTTCAAAGTAATTTTTTTGCAAAAAAAAAAAACTTTTTCATGTAAACAATAAGTGTCAGAAAGGACTTTGTCTTCAAGTGGTTAGAAGAGTGGGTGATGTGTGACATAAGCTTCTAAATGTTGTGCATAAAATGCCAGGACAGTTCAAAACCCCCCCAAATGACCCCATTTTGGAAAGTAGACACCCCAAGCTATTTGCTGAGAGGCATGTCGAGTCCATGGAATATTTTATATTGCGACACAAGTTGCGGGAAAGAGACAAATTTTTTTTTTTTTTTTTTTTTTTTTTTGCACAAAGTTGTCACTAAATGATATATTGCTCAAACATGCCATGGAAATATGTGAAATTACACCCCAAAATACATTCTGCTGCTTCTCCTGAGTACGGGGATACCACATGTGTGAGACTTTTTGGGAGCCTAGCCGCGTACGGGACCCCGAAAACCAAGCACCGCCTTCAGGCTTTCTAAGGGCGTGAATTTTTGATTTCACTCTTCACTGCCTATCACAGTTTCGGAGGCCATGGAATGCCCAGGTGGCACAAAACCCCCCCAAATGACCCCATTTTGGAAAGTAGACACCCCAAGCTATTTGCTGAGAGGTATAGTGAGTATTTTGCAGACCTCACTTTTTGTCACAAAGTTTTGAAAATTGAAAAAAGAAAAAAAAAAATGTTTTTTCTTGTCTTTCTTCATTTTCAAAAACAAATGAGAGCTGCAAAATACTCACCATGCCTTTCAGCAAATAGCTTGGGGTGTCTACTTTCCAAAATGGGGTCATTTGGGGGGGGTTTGTGCCACCTGGGCATTCCATGGCCTCCGAAACTGTGATAGGCAGTAAAGAGTGAAATCAAAAATTTTCACCCTTAGAAATCCTGAAGGCAGTGATTGGTTTTCGGGGTCCAGTACGCGGCTAGGCTCCCAAAAAGCCCCACACATGTGGTATCCCCATACTCAGGAGAAGCAGCTAAATGTATTTTGGGGTGCAATTCCACATAGGCCCATGGCCTGTGTGAGCGATATATCATTTAGTGACGACTTTTTGTAAATATTTTTTTTTTTTTTTTTGTCATTTTTCAATCACTTGGGACAAAAAAAATAAATATTCAATGGGTTCAACATGCCTCTCAGCAATTTCCTTGGGGTGTCTACTTTCCAAAATGGGGTCATTTCGGGGGGTTTTGTACTGCCCTGCCATTTTAGCACCTCAAGAAATGACATAGGCAGTCATAAACTAAAAGCTGTGTAAATTCCAGAAAATGTACCCTAGTTTGTAGACGCTATAACTTTTGCGTAAACCAATAAATATACGCTTATTGACATTTTTTTTACCAAAGACATGTGGCCGAATACATTTTGGCCTAAATGTATGACTAAAATTTAGTTTATTGGATTTTTTTTATAACAAAAAGTAGAAAATATCATTTTTTTTTCAAAATTTTCGGTCTTTTTCCGTTTATAGCGCAAAAAATAAAAACCGCAGAGGTGATCAAATACCATCAAAAGAAAGCTCTATTTGTGGGAAGAAAAGGACGCAAATTTCGTTTGGGTACAGCATTGCATGACCGCGCAATTAGCAGTTAAAGCGACGCAGTGCCAAATTGGAAAAAGACCTCTGGTCCTTAGGCAGCATAATGGTCCGGGGCTCAAGTGGTTAAAGACTGCTCACTGCATATATACTGTGGCAGGGAGGCTCTATTACGTGAAACAACCTACCTGTACGTAGGGTTGCCACCTCATCCCTTTAAACCCGAACACATATGAATTACACAGGTTCTGAGGCTAATTAAATGCAGATAAGGCAACAAGAGAGTTTAATTACCACCTTAATCAGCCACAGAACCTGTGTAATTAATATGTGTTCAGGTTTAAAGGGATGAGGTGGCAATTCTACCTGTACATCATTTTGTGCAATAGATACTGTGGGCGCACGTGCCCGCTGCACGGAGGGAGAGCCAATCAGCGATGTCCACCGGCCACCCGCAATCGCTCCACAGAGCGGCAGAACGGGGATCTGCTTATGTAAACAAGGCAGATTCCCCATTCTGACAGGGAAGTAAACAGAGATCTGTGTGTTCTTCCTGTCAGTCCATCCCCCACACAGTTAGAAAACACTCCCAGGGAACACACTTAACCCTTTGATCACCCCTGATGTGAACCCCTTCCCTGCCAGTGTCATTTATACAGTAACAGTGCATTTTTTTTAGCATTGATCACTGTATTGGTGTCGCTGGTCCCCAAAAAGTGTCAGATTTGTCCGCCGCAATGTTGCAGTCCCGCTAAAAATCGCTGATCGCCACCATTACCAGTAAAAACAATGAAACAATTAAGTCTCTAAATCTACTGTATCCCGTAGTTTGTAGACACGATAACTTTTGTGCAACCAATCAATATATGCTTATTGGGATTTTTTACCAAAAATATGTAGAAGAATACATATTGGTTTAAATTGATGAAGAAATTAGATTTTTTTTTATTTAATTTTTTTGGTTATGTATTATAGCAGAAAGTAACAACAATCTTTTTTTTTTTTTCAAAATTATCGGTCTTTTTTTGTTTATAGTGCAAAAAATAAAAACCGCAGAGGTGATCAAATACCACCAAAAGAAAGCTCTATTTGTAGGGAAAAAAAGGATGTACATTTTATTTGGATATGGCATCGCACGACCATGCAATTGTTAGTTAAAGTAACGTGGTACTGTATTGCAAAAAATGGCCTGGTCATTAAGGGGGTAAAACCTTCCGCGGCTGAAGTGGTCAACCTGTGCAGTGCCATGCTTGATGCCTCATGCTTGAACACAAACAGAAATTGCTCACAAAGGAATGTGGACTTTTACTCTACTATAGGATATGCATACAGGACAACAAATGACACCATGCAACTGTTGATCAATGCACTTCCTATGCAGGTGTTAATGATAAATCTTATTTTATTAGAATATATATATATATATATATATATATATATATATATATATATATATATATATATATATATAGTTTCATGAGGTGTTGTACTTTTTTTTAAAAGTGGTGTTAAACCCTAAAGCAAAAATGTTTTAATTTGCGGCTTACCAATTTTTTAATGTGGTGGCTGCATTCTTTTTTTTTTTCTTCTTTTTTCTTTATTTTCACCTGGAAAATCTGCCATTAAGTCTATTGTTTTTCCACTTCCTTTAACAGACCAAGCTGTTCAGACAAAGGAGCGATTAGAGGGTTGGGACAAATCATTTACCACTGAGAGGGGTGCTTACAATGGTAAGTTTTTAATCATCTATGTTAAACCTTTATCCAAAAAGGATAAAACTGCAACTGTTATAAAGTGTTAGCTGGAGTTCAGCTTCAATTTTAGCCAACTGTATCGAAATCTTCTAGTCTAACTACTTCCACCCCAGGCTTGCAATGCTGCAGTCCAAAGGTGTCTGCTTTACTATTTCATCCAGAATGCAGACACCCTTGGGCAGGAAGTGTGTTACTGGCAGGATCACCAGCATACTGTACCGCCCAACATTTTGAGATGAGAATGAGGGACACCTACTAGCAAACATATGTAGGCATCGGACACGCCCCCTGCCACACCCCCTTAAAGGAGAATTAACCAAAAAAAAGTTAATTAAATCCACAAGGCATTTTTTTTTACCACTACTATTCATTTATATTGGCATTTAAAATTTACAAATGCAGCAATTTAGAATTTGGATGAAAGGTTTAGCACTGGGAAACACTTTTTGAAAGATAAAAAGTGCATTTTATATACAACTATATAGATCAGACCAAAATGAGGGACAAATGAGGGGGAAAGAGGGACAGAGGGACATTGCTCCAAATCAGGGACAGTCCCTCAAAATCAGGGACAGTTGGGAGCTATGTACCAGGTGAAATAAAGAAGAATAGGCATAAAAATGAAAACTAATGCAGCCCCACTGCATCTAAGGACTGGTAAGCTGCAATATATAAACTTTTTGTTTCTTGGTTTAATATGACTTTCATATTTACACTTTCATAGAGGCTGGATGGTGTAGCTCTCACTATACTTCCTGTGCTGCAACTATAGGAGCTGAGTCTCTTATACACGGAGGTTGTACTGTTTGTCCACCCCTTCCTCTCCCCTGGCCCTTTCACAGAATGCTTTGTATTGGCCTCAGTGAGCCTAAAATATAGCAAGAGCTTGTAAGGCCTCTATGTAATAGCACAGTGCAGGTGGCAGGTCCTCCTTATGGCAATATCAGAAGTATATTAGACTCCTATACCTCTCCCTGCACTGAGGCCAAACAGATTGAGTTCAATCAATCTGCTCCTCTCCTGGGCCCAGCTGGCCAGGATCTGTCACCTGTAAGAGTGCTCTGAGCAGAGGTTCACTGTACACAGGGCCGGAGCAAGGCTATTTTGCGCCCTAGACAAGACCAGCTGTCTCCCCCCACCAAAAAAAAACAACACAGGTCACTGCGCTATGGGTGAGCAGAGACTTAGGTAGAAGTGCACCTGCATCTGTGGTGTCACTGAAAGAAAGAAAGCCCCAGCTTTGGTGGTTTCACTGGAAGGACAAAATATCCTTCTGTCCGTGTTGTCACTGGAAGAAAAAAATTGTCCCTGCGCCCATATGTGACGTGCACCTGGAAATTTAATTGGGTGGGGTGGTAGGAAGCTGGCAGTTGGGTGCAGGGTGGGATGAAGATGACAGTGGGTGGGGTGGTAGGGTGCCAGGCACTGGGGGATTTTGATGAGGATGGAGATAATGATGATATTGAGTGAGGTAGTAGGAAGCTGACATGGATACATGGGGGATGAAGATGACAGGGGGTATGTTGGTAGGAAGCTGCCAGGGGGCTATAGGGGGATGAAGATGACAGGGGGTGGGGTGGTTGCAAGCTGACAGGGGAGATAAAGATGACAGGGGGTGGGGTGGTAAGAAGCTGACGGGGGGATGAAGATGACAGAGGGTGGGTGGTAAGAAGCTGCCAGGGGGCTATAGGGGGATGAAGATGACAGGGAGTGGGGTGGTAGGAAGCTGACAGTCTGGATGAAGATGACAGGGGGTGGGTGGTAAGAAGCTGACAGGGGAGATAAAGATGACAGGGGGATGAAGATGACAGGGGGTGGGGTGGTAGGAAGCTGACAGGGGGATGAAGCTGATAGGGGGGATGAAGATGACAGGGGGTGAGTGGTAGGAAGCTGACAGGGGGATGAAGATGACAGGGGATGAGATGACAGGGGTTGGGTGGTAGGAAGCTGACGGGGATGAAGATGACAGGGGGTGGGTGGTAGGAGGCTGACAGGGGGATGAAGATGACAGTGGGATGAAGATGACAGGGGGTGGGGTGGTAGGAAGATGACAGGGGGATGAAGATGACAGTGGGGTACAGGGGGAATGATGATAAAAGTAGGATGATAGGACTCAGAGGTAGGGTGGTGGGATACCAGGAACAGGGGGATGAAGAGGAGCATGATGATGACGGGGGGACAGTAGGTGACATCATATCATCAGGGCTGTGTGTGTGAGGTCATGGGTGGATGTTGGGGGTGCCCTCGGTCAGGGAGTGACGTCACGGCCACAGGATGCTGTCAGTGTCGGGCAGCAACACCATCATGCTGTACCTTGAGACTCCGGCAGACTGGCTCCCTGATGATCGCTACTCCTGCTCTGGCAGGTCTTCCACTATGGCCGTCCATCCTGGAGAGATCAGGGAGCTGCTCAGCCACAGCGGTCATTATCAGCGCTCTGCACATGGTAGGAGATCCGTAAAAACAAGGGAGGAGACGGGGGAGGGGAGCACATGGATCCACCTACTGAGTCAACAACTGGTGGATCGAGGTTGTGACAAGCTCCCAGCGCCTCCTCCTCTTCCTCCACAGGCCTGGACGGTGGCATCTTGCTCCCTGAATGGACTACTTCTGTCACACATCCAGATAGGGAACTAGCGGACATGGCTGCGCCCTAGGCAGCTGCCTAGCGGTAGCGCTGGCCCTGACTCTACGGAGAAGAGATCAGGCATCTGACTTCTCCTCTGTAGTACCCAATGGTCATCCTGGAGGTAAAGCCCACAGTCTGCTGATAAAATGGAAATCAAACTCATGGCTACTCTTCATCTCACTGACACCAAGGGGGGCGCTCTTTATCACACTGACACCAACAAAGGGGGCGCTCTTCATCTCTGTTTGTTTCTCTCTGTTTATTACTTTGCTTGTATTTTTTTTTGTGCAGAAAATCCTTGGTAAGATGTTTTCAGTAACAACACTTCTGTTTATCTGTGGAATTCTCTTTGGCCTTTCCCAAAGCCAATCAAGAGAATGGGAAAAGTTTAAAAAAAAGCATCTCACCACTCAAAGTGTCGCTGCATTCAACTGCACCATAACCATGAACGATCCTGCATATACTCCAGATGGGCAGTGCAAGGAGTTCAATACCTTCATCCATTCGAACACTGGACCAGTCAAGGAGATCTGCAGAGGAGTCACTAGGGGTGAAGATAAAAGCAGTAGCCAAAAATTTTCATTAACCATTTGCACTAGAACCGTCAGGTGTGAATATTCTCAAAGCGGTAAAACCAATTACATATGTATCCACTGCAGAAATAACGTTCCTATTCACTTTATTAAAATAGGAAAGTGCAAAAAATGAAAAGATTTTATTTTTTTCTTCTGCTTCACTGCATCCTATGTTTTTATAAACGTATGACAGTCATTTTGCCTCCTAAATCCTATATCTAAGCTCATAAAGTCAGGGGATTCAGTCTGACTGACATTTTCCCTTATGCACCGATTGTTTCTCATTACATGACAATCTGTACAATAAAGTAGCTTTACTCTCTTTCACATTGTTTTCTTTTTTCTTTTTTTTTCAGTTGTGTAATCTGCCTTTTAAACCCCAAGCACACTTATTAAATAGACAAAAATATATATTCTTTATTCAATAAAGAGCTCTTATGCTTAACTGCTGTAACCCATGGCAGCCAATCAGAATCCATGTACTGGTCTGACTTCATCAGAATTGATTCTGATAGGCTGCCTGATTACTGCATGTAAAGTGGAACTAAATCCACCAATTTAAGGGCCAGTTCACACCATATGCAGTCTAGTGCGTTTTTGTTCTGCATCAAAAATGCATGAAAAGTAGGTTATATGGTTTCCAATGGCATAGTTCACACCAGTGCAATCAGTTCCAGGGCTTTTCAATTCCAGGAAAAAAGTAGAACATGCTGCATTTTTCCTGCACTGGAACGCAGTACAACGCATCAAAAATGCACTGAAACGCATCAAAACTGGACCCTAGAAAGAAGAAAAAAATCACCTGGAAAGCATCTGGAAACACATAAAAAATGCACCAAAAAGAGCACCGGAATGCATCAAAAATGTGTTAAAATTGCGCATATAGAAACGCATCCAGATTGGATCTGGAGTGCGTTTTTGTGGTGCGAACCGGTCCTAACTCTTTTTGTTACATTCAAGCCATGCCTTCTTAGAGTGCTTATGTTAGCTTTCAAATGAACTGTCAAGCCATCATATGGCTGGTGTCAGAGCTCATCACATGTGCAGCATCATGGCAACTGTAGATTCAACAGAGGATAAGATGTCAGCTTCCTTGCCTGTAAAAGATAGGAGATTTTAGTTCTGTTTTAACCACTTTATATAATTTTTCCCCACAAATAGATCTATCTTTTAGTGGTAGTTGATCACCACTAAGTTTTTTATTCTTAATTATATAATCGAAAAAAAGACCAACATTTTTGAAAACAGAACAATAATTTTTATTTTCTGATATAAAACATATCCAAAAAAAGCAAATTACTCTATAAATTTAGGCCAAAATGTATTCTGCTACATGTCTTTGGTAAAAGAAATCCCAATAAGTGTATATTGATTGGTTTGCGTGAAAGTTATAGCGTCTACAAACGATGGTATAAATACTGAAGTTTTTATTTATTTTTTTTATACTAGTAATGGTGGTGATCAGCATCTTACAATGGGACTGCAATAGTGCAGCTGGCAATCTGACACTAACTAACACTGGGGGGGGGGGGGGGGGGGGACTGAGACTACCATCACCAGTAACATTAATATAGTGATCAGTGCTAATAATATACACTGGGGATTATTTACGAAAGGCAAATCCACTTTGCTCTACAAGTGCAAACTACAAGTGCAAAGTGCACTTGAAATTGCACTGAAAGTGCACTTGGCACTTGGAAGTGCAGTCACTGTAGATCTGAGGGGAAGAACTTCTGATTTTATCATCCAATCATGTGCAATATAAAATGCTGTTTTTTATTTTCCTTGCATGTCCTTGTAGTGCAAAGTGGATTTGCCTTTCGTAAATAACCCCCACTGTCTCTGTAATAATGACACTGGCTGGTAAGGGGTTAACATTTAGGGGCAGTCAAGGGGGTTAACTGTGTGCCTAAAAATGTTTAGTGTGTACTGTGTGCTGTTTTTCTCAGCAATGTGCCCATTTTTAGTCCCTGTTTTGAAGGGAGGACAAAAAATGGCACATCGCAGCTGTCCGATCTAAGCCCTGTGTTGTTTACCAGCACAGGGCTCTCTTCTGTCATTCGCTCCGCCGATCAGCGAGTTCTGGCCATAAATCATTGGCAGCATGACAGCACAGCTGGGGCAGCGCACGTGTGCCCCCTACCCAGAGTTGCAAATCGTATATATTTACGTGATTCTGCACCGGCGAGCCACCCTTTAGCAGTAAAGCTACAGGAGACAGTTAGCAAGTGGTTAAAGCAGACCATGTATCACTGAGGCAGCACATCATTTGCTTTTGTTTCACATTCATGTTGTTCTGTTCAGTGGTCAGAAGCAAAGTAAAATACATACTTCTTCCAGATATAGGAGAGCGTGTGAGTCACACTTCTTTCTCCAATTTACAGTGACAGTGCTTGGCAAATAGCAAATAGCTGTGAAGACCCCCAGGGCTGTCACATGGTGACCATGAAAGATTTATTAACCTCGTGTATCAACCCTGTGCAGTGTCAGGACAAGGTCATCCAGCGCCCAAGGAGAACATGCCAAGCTGCCCCATGACTAATGCCAAGCCAGGCTGCCCCCCCATAACCAATCATCTCACCCATACCTGATCATTATACATACATAGAAATTGCAGAGGTCAGGATTGGATAAATTACAAAATGCAAGGGTCAATAATGTGGAACAAACATGTGGTAGCGAAATTCATGGTAAACAGATATAGGTTACCAAAGGAGGCATCATCCCTAATAATAATCCCTAATAATCCAAAGAAAATATACAAAAAATAAATTGTGCTAGTCAGTGAATATATCACTCCTTATAATACTGTGACACACTAAACAAGTGGATAAAAATAAAGTGCAATGTGCAAAAGCAGATGATGAAATCCTTAGTAAAACATGAGTCTTTGGAATTAAAAGAAAAAGGAAGAAAAATGGTCCAAGAATACGTTTATATTCCACCACCAAGTGACTGGATGCAGGATTTTTCATTGGCACGCCACATAAGTAATCAGGGACTCTTAACAAATGGTTGGGACCACCTATCTCTAGGATGACCAAGTAGGCAAGCAGAATAACCTCTGATTATCCCCCGCCTCCCAATCATCCTGGGGCAAGGGATAATCATAATAGATGAAAAGCTCCAATAGTGTAATACTATTTAAATAGGATTTATTGAAAATGAAAAGCCAAATGGCTACTTACTTTTTTACTACAATCCAAAGAAAAAAGTGTGGGACTTTGTATATGCCTCCGATTGTACACAGACAGCAGTTAAAAAATATCCAAATTTTATTAATAAATCACATTAAAGACATGATATAAGCACATAGTAAAAACAATTCATTTATTACACAAGTGGTCACAACTTCACCATCAACCAATCAGAAATGTAACCAGAGTGAGGAATCTCTGGTCAATGTGATGGGGACAACGCGTTTCTTCAGGACCTTACAAACCTCACTTTTATCCACGTTAAGACACCAAAACAGTTTAAAAACTGGAAATGAATAAAGCATGAAATAAGGATCAATGATATTGAAATTAATAACAGAAGCTATCCTCACAAAAAAAAAGTATTAATCATTTATACAGTAGATCAATTAAATATAAATCACTTTATGGAATCATCATCCACATGAGAAAGAATAAATGTTGGATTCCAAATCAAGCCCTGGGGAGAAAAATAATCCCAGATGTAAGGTGTATGTAATATATAATGTGTAGGAGTCAAGAGTACAGAGACCAGGAGTATATACACCCTAGTGCACACCAGTACTCCCTATGCGGCATTTCACACCTACATATATATGCACACATACATACAAACACTCACATATAAATATACATAAAATCACCCATTTACAGTATCTCACAAAAGTGAGTACACCCCTCACATATTTGTAAATATTTTATCATATCTTTTCATGTGACAACACTGAAGAAATTACACTTTGCAACAATGTAAAGTAGTGAGTGTACAGCTTGTATAACAGTGGAAATTTACTGTCCCCTCAAAATAACTCAACACACAGCCATTAATGTCTAAACCACTGGCAACAAAAGTGAGTACACCCCTAAGTGAAAATGTTCAAATTGGGCCCAATTAGCCATTTTCCTTCCCTGGTGTCATGTGACTCATTAGTGCTACAAGGTCTCAGGTGTGAATGGGGAGCAGGTGTTGTAAATTTTGTGTTATCGCTCTCACGCTCTCATACTGGTCACTGGAAGTTCAACATGGCAAAGAAGTGAGTACACCCCTAAGTGAAAATGTCCAAATTGGGCCCAAAGTGTCAATATTTTCTGTGGCCACCATTATTTTCCAGCACTGCCTTAACCCTCTTGGGCAGTTCACCAGAGCTTAAAAGGTTGCCACTCGAGTCCTCTTCCACTCCCTCATGATGACATCACAGAGCTGGTGGATGTTAGAGACCTTGCGCACCTCCACCTTCCATTAGAGGATGCCCCACAGATGCTCAATAGGGTTTAGGTCTGGAGACATGCTTGGCCAGTACATCACCTTTACCCTCAGCTTTAGCAAGGCAGTGGTCCTGCTGGAATACTGCCCTGGGGCCCAGTCTCCGAAGAGAGGGGATCATGCTCTGCTTCAGTATGTCACAGTACATGTTGGCATTCATGGTTTCCTCGAAGAACTGTAGCTTCCCAGTGCCGGCAGCACTCATGCAGCCCCAGATCATGACACCCCCACCATCATACTTAACTGTAGGAAAGACACACTTGTCTTTGTACTCCTCACCTGGTTGCCGCCACACACGCTTGACACCATCTGAACCAAATAAGTTTATCTTGGTCTCATCAGATCACAGGACATGTCCTTAATCTGGTTGTCTTCAGCAAACTGTTTGGGGGCTTTCTTGTGCATCATCTTTAGAAGAGGCTTCCTTCTGGACTTCAACCATGCAGACCAATTTGATGCAGTGTGCGGTGTATGGTCTGAGCACTGACAGGCTGACCCCCCACTCCTTCAACCTCTGTAGCAATGCTGGCAGCACTCATACGTCTATTTCTCAAAGACAACCTCTGAATATGACGCTAAGCGCATGCACTCAACTTCTTTGGTCGCCAATGGCGAGGCCTGTTCTCAGTGGAACCTGTCCTGTTAAACCGCTGTATGGTCTTGGCCACAGTGCTGCAGCTCAGTTTCAGGGTCTTGGCAATCTTCTTATAACCTAGGACATCTTTATGTAGAGCAACAATTCTTTTTTTTCAGATCCTTAGAGAGTTCTTTGCCATGAGGTGCCATGTTGAACTTCCAGTGACCAGTATGAGAGCGTGAGAGCGATAACACAGAATTTAACACACCTAATCCCCATTCACACCTGAGACCTTGTAACACTAACGAGTCACATGACACCAGGGAGGAAAAATAGGCTAATTGGGCCCAATTTGGACATTTTCACTTAGGGGTGTACTCACTTTTGTTGCCAGCGGTTTGGACATCAATGGCTGTGTGTTGAGTTATTTTGAGAGGACAGCAAATTTACACTGTTATACAAGCTGTACACTCACTACTTTACATTGTAGCAAAGTGTCATTTCTTCATGAAAATATTGTGGCATTGGGGATTGTTCAGCTCAGTGATAGATGCGTTTTTCTGTAGTGAGTCCACATCAGACAGGCATTTATAGTTAAGGGCCTGGTAGCCCACGTTTATTAAATGAACAAAAAAACAAAACAGTCCATAAATCCACTAAGGAATCCCATGCAGGGGTTTACATGTCGTTCAAACAAAACTGACAATGCAAGCCCACCTGGCTGCTCTTTAACAGCACTGCTGTTATAGGTACTGGTAACTCAAACCACCAGATCTTCCAGGCCCACGGTCTTGGGTGCACACAACTTTGGGCTCCTTAACCTCTTGGCATCCGAGCATAGCTGAATGACGGCCACAGCGCGGACCTGAATTTCCAGGAGGCCGTTATATGACAGCCTCCCCTGTGCACGCGCCCCCTGCAGGGCGCACGCTGTGATCACCCAGTCACTGAGACTCGGGTGAGATCCGAGTAAGGGGCCGGTCCCTTACTCGGAAAATTGGTCTGGATAGGAGGGGGATTTAAGTGCACAGTAAGCAAGTGGTTAAAGCTTCAAGCCCCTCAATGCACACAGCTTCTGGCTCCTTGGACGCACACAGCTTTGAAGCCCTTCAACGCACACAGCTTTGAGCTTCTTAATGCACACAGTATCTATCCTCACACAGAGACACTCACTAGCAGCCACTGATCCAACTCCACCTTCCTTCTTCTTCTGCTCTCACCAGCCCCTCGTTTTATGGGCTGTGTGTACCTAGGCACACAACCTGCTGGCTGTCCACAAGACCCGGACACAGGGTTGGAGATCCCGACCCACCTAAGACTCTGAAGGATCTCCAAACTACAGAACCCCTTCCAGAAATAGCAAGATCCGGAGAAAACTGCCAGAGCATTTTTCTGTTTCAAATCTACGCTCTGTAGCTCTGCAATCCTCCGATAGGCAGACTCTGTGTCCACTTTAACCCCATTTTCATAGGGACAGAGCCTCGCTCTGCCACAATATATAATAAAATATTTACAAAAATGTGAGGGGTGTACCCACTTTTTAGAAATAATGGGTGTTATTTACGAAAGGCAAATTCACTTTGCACTACAAGTGCAAACTACAAGTGCAAAGTGCACTTGAAATTGCACTGAAAGTGCACTTGGAAGTGCAGTCACTGTAGATCCAAAGGGGACATGCAAGGAAAACAAAAAAAAAAGCATTTTAGCTTGCACATGATTGGATAATAAAATCAGCAGAGCTTCCCCTCATTTCAGATCTACCCCTCAGATTTACAGCAACTGCACTTCCAAGTGCACTTTCATGTACTTTTTTTGCAAAAATATCAAAGTTTTCCATAAAATCTACAGACGTGTACCCATAGTTGCCAACAGTCCAGATTTTCCCGGGATAATCCCGATTTTGGGACCCTCTTCCCGATCAGAGGCTGTCCCGATTCGGGATTTTGCCTTTTTTGTCCAGGGAAATCGGGAAAGTTTGGTTTTGCAGCAGCTGGCTCCAACAAAATGGTCTCCGGCGCCGCCGCTAGATCGTTCCCCTTGTGTTCAGTGGAGAGGGGAGGGGGTTCGATCCATGCAGCCAATGAATCGGCTTCTCTCTTCACAATACTGAAGCCGGGGTTAGCTGCACAGATCGGCCCCTCCCCTCTACACTGAACACACGGTGCCGGCCGCTCATGGAGTTTCTTCTGCTCTCACTCTCAGTGTAAAGGCGCCCAGGCAGCGATGTTACATCCCTGCCTGGGCGCCTTTACACTGAGAGTGAAGAGTTGTGTACGATGTGTATGATACACAGCAATCCTAGTGACAATGGACAGTCATTCTCTGTCACAAAGGGGAAAGCAGCAGCTGGGTGCAGTTTCTGAGGGAACTCTTTGCGGAACGGAGCGTTCCTGTGTCAGAGATAGAGAGGTGTGATCGGTGTGCAGGTGTCCGGTGTCCCCCCTCCCAATACTCCACCCATGTGTATTCTGCAGATGTCACAGCTCCGGACACTGATAGAGACGTGGCAAAAAGACAGGGGACAGTGACAGCTCACAGCCAGACTGACAGCTATGAGAATCCTCTTCCTGGCCATGATGTAACTGTAATTTACAGGAGGGAGGGTTAACTGTGTACAGGAGAGGGGGTTAACTGTGTACAGGAGAGGGGGTTAACTGTGTACAGGAGGGGAGTTAACTGTGTACAGGAGGGGAGTTAACTGTGTACAGGAGGGGGGTTAACTGTGTACAGGAGGGGGGGTTAACTGTGTACAGGAGGGGGGTTAACTGTGTACAGGAGGGGGGATAACTATGTACAGCAAGGGGGGTTAACTATGTACAGGAGGGGGGGATAACTATGTACAGGAGGGGGGGTTAACTATGCACAGGAGGGGGGATAACTATGTACAGGAGGGGGGGGATAACTATGCACAGGAGGGGGTTAACTATGTACAGGAAGGGGGGTTAACTATGTACAGGAGGGGGGATAACTATGTACAGGAGGGGGGGGATAACTATGCACAGGAGGGGGGTTAACTATGCACAGGAAGGGGGTTAACTATGCACAGAGGGGGGTTACTATGCAAAGGAGGGGGTTAACTATGTACAGGAGGGGGCTTAACTATGTACAGGAGGGGGCTTAACTATGTACAGGAGGGGAGGTTAACTATGTACAGGAGGGGGGTTAACTATGTACAGGAAGGGGGTTAACTATGTACAGGAGGGGGGGTTACTATGCACAGGGGGGTAACTATATACAGGGGGTAACTAGGGGGAGACGGGTAACTATGTACAGGGGGAGAGGGGTAACTATGTACAGGGGGAGGGGGTAACTATGGCTCTGCCTTGGACACTGATGTAAGGACTGAGGCTTGGAACACTGGTATAAGGACTGACTCTGCTGGAGGCACCTGATGCAAGGAGGGACTCTGCTGGGGGCACCTGATGCAAGGACGGACTCTGCTGGGGGCACCTGATGCAAGGACGGACTCTGCTGGGGGCACCTGATGCAAGGACGGACTCTGCTGGGGGCACCTGATGCAAGGATGGATTCTGCTGGGGACACCTGATGCAAGGATGGACTCTGCTGGGGACACCTGATGCAAGGACGGACTCTGCTGGGGGCACCTGATGCAAGGACAGACTCTGCTGGGGGCATCTGATGCAAGGACAGACTCTACTGGGGGCACCTGATGCAAGGACGGAATCTGCTGGTGGCAGGTGACATGCTCAGGGATCCCACTGATTCGGCATTATGGTGAGTTGAATGATTTCATTCTATATTACAATGTAATAATATAAATAATGCACTTCAATCATCCTGACACCATAACAACCATGGTGCCGGGATGATTGAAGTGCTATCACCAGGTGTTTGGAGTATCTTTATCTGCTGTTTGTTAAACTTTCTAGAATACACATTTCTATAGTTGTGTAGGATCTGGGCCTGTTGTCCCTCCATCCCTCTCCCCCCCTTTCCCTCTCCATCTCTCATTCATCTCAGACTCTAACCACAACCCCTTTGGGCCACGCCCATTTAAGCCACACCCACGATTTCACGTAACCCACGCCCATTGTTCGCCGCAGCGCGCTAAACGCATTTTAACACATTTTAATTTTTCATATGCCACGCCCACAAACGCATGCCACGCCCCCTAATTATAAGAAGACTCCGCCTATAGCCAAAAAAGTGTCCATTTTACAATGTTGGCAACTATGGCGTACCTTACTGTCCTGCATCCATGATTCAAAACGTACAGTATCTATTGCTTCTTTACAGACTGTAGGTCATGACACAGGAAGGAGTTGACCTCATTAGCACACACCCTGCATCATCCACCCTCCCAGCTGCACGTTTTTTAAATGAAATGAAATGCAATCAGTGATCACCCTTCTCACTAAATACACAATCAGATTGCATAGTGTATGGCCATCTTTATACAAGTACATAGAAGGGAGGGAACAGAAACATTCAGCTGTCACATCTCTAATGCGTTTTGGAGTATTTTCACTCATCACACATAGGGCAGCCCATCCACCTGAATGTGCTGCCCTACACACAGCAATCACCCCAAAGAAGCTTCAGAACCTTTTTTTAGAGCGGAGCTTGGTTGCGTTTTTTACCACGATTTTTGGTGCAGCCAATTTCTGAAATGCAAGGAAACACACAGATGTGAACGGAGCCTCATTGTTCTTGTGTTAACGCACCAATTTCACTTTCAGGCCCCATTCACATCTAGCATAGTGGGAGCGAACGTTTTGTGGCTCGTTTTTCCTGTGACACGCATAGGGCAGCCCATTGATTTAAATGGGCTGTGCTATATGTGGCTTATGGGACATGTTGGCGTTTTGTGGGTTGCTATTTAATTGTGCATTTTGCAGCATTTGCCATTCTTTTTTTCACATGGCAAAATGTGTGTTTGCTTCTGTGTTTGATGTGCCGTTACCAATGAATGGCACTCTATGTGCAACTAGTACTTTTAGGTGTATAAAGGTGGCCATACACTATACAATCTGATTGTACAATCTCCTTTAGATTTACCAAATTCATATAATAGGAATCTAGCCAATCACTCTGTATCCAATCAGGCAGGCCCTTACACTGCATAATTGATGACAGATCTAAAAAACACAAACGCACAGTAAAAAACACGCTACCTACAAACTGCCAACATGTCCCATAAGCCACATATAGCATGGCCCATTTAAATCAGCAGGCTGCCCTGTGCATGTCACAGGAAAAACAAGACACAAAATGTGCACTCCCACTATACTAGATGTGAATGGGGCCTTAAAGTGAAATTGGTGCGTTAACACAAGAACAATGAGGCTCCGTTCACATCTGTGCGTTTCCTTGCATTTCAGAAATGTACCAAAAATGGCAGTAAAAAACGCACCAAGCTCCACTCTAAAAAATGTTCTGAAGCTTCTTTGGGGTGATTGCTGCATGTAGGACAACCCATTCAGGTGGGTGGGCTGCCCCATGTGTGATGTGTGAAAATGCTCCAAAACACCTCCCCCACCTCGCTAAAAAAACCAAAAAACGCATGTGGGAATGTGAGTTCCCGCTATACAGAGATGTGAACGGGGCTTGACAGCTGCTGTTTCTGTCCACTCCCTTCTATGTACTTGTATAAAGATGCCCATACACTATGCAATTTAGTGAGAAGAGTGATCACTGATTGATTTCATTTCATTTAAAAAACATGCACCTGGGAATGTGAGGGTGGATGATGCAGGGTGTGTGCTAATGAGATCAGCTGGTCAACTCCTTCCTGTGTCATGACCTACAGTCTGTGAGGACGTAAGACAGAAGCAATAGATATGTTTTGAATCATGGATGTAGGACAGTAAGGTATGTGTCTGTAGATTTTATGGAAAGCTTTGATATTTTTGCAAAAAAAGTACATGAATGCTATATTGGCATATAGGGTAGGTGGAATTTAGAAAAAAAGGTGAACGTAGCCTGACATATATGACATATATGATACCATAGTGCCATCTTGAGGCTGAATTGAAGAATGTTTCTCATATTAAAACTCAGTATTGTGAAAGGGTCCACACCCATGTGGGGATGGTAAATTTTCCAAATAAAAGGTTGTCAGGCATAAGCTGACAAGAGGGCTCTGTAATGACTTAACACCAAGGAAGGTCTGTGCAAGCCAGAAGAAACTATACCTGAAGACGTTTTCCCCTGATCTCCAGCAACTGCTTAAAGGCTTGGGTCCTTGTTGCCTACAGAGATCATGAACCCACTCTTTTCTGTGTATTTCTATAGACCATAGGCTGCTTATTTGCTGTTCTGCACGCTGGAAGTGCACTCCTAGCTGCACTTGTTCGTAGCATTCCATATGCGCAGTATATCAGACTAAGGAGGAATCACACACATTTGTCAGATTTCAGATATCAGGCTAATCTTCCGAGCCAACAGTTACTACAGAGAGGAATCAAGAAATCCCTTTTACGGAAGGCTTGCAACAGAACCCTTAAACAACCCCGTAATGTACTTTTGTATACATCTAATACCAAGTAAAATACCTCCACCATGAGATTCATCACCAAATTCTCAGGTCAGCAACAACTCAGGAACATTCTATCAGATCACTGGCATTTGCTATATCATGACCCTACTCTTACTGCCGGTTCACACAGGGGCGACTTGTCAGGCGACCTAGCCACCTGACAAGTCGCCTCCCGTTCTGTACTACGGTATCATTCTAATAGGAGCGACGCAAGTCGCTCCGACTTAGAAAAAGGTTCCTGTACTACTTTGGGGGCGACTTGAGGCGACTTGCATAGACTTCTATACAGAAGTCGTTTTGCAGGTCGCCTCGGTGAGGTGACCTGCAAGTCGTGCCGCCCCTGTATGAACTGGGGCTAAGGAAATGCATTCGTGAATACCCAGAGATCACCTTTAGATGTGCCACCCCACATAGGCCATTGTGTAGCCATCACACTCCTGCCCTGAGAAGGGAGGCACATGCTAGAGGAATCTACAAATGTGGTCATTGAAATTTCTGTCCATGGATCTCCACTGGCTCCCATTTTGTACCCCAAACGGAGAGACTTTTTACCCCAAATGTGCGCCAGACTGTAACACCCAAGGAGTGATATATCTGATGTGCAAATGTGGGTCCTTTTACATCGGAAAAGCCACCTGCCAATTTAAGCAGAGGCTCAATGACCACATATATTATTCAGCTAATGGCAAAATGTTCACCCCTGTGAGCAGACACCTTGACCTGTACCACAAATTTGACATGACCTTTGTCACATTCCTGGTCCAGGAGGTTGTTCCCCAGGACCCTAGGGGAGGGAATTGGGACAGACGAATATTACAAAGGGAAACCCTATGGATAGAGCGTTTGAATGCTACCTACCCACTGGGAATTAATGAGGTCCAATCATATAAGTCTTTTTAATAAAATATGTGTTTCTAGGTAGGTTTGTTCCTGTATGTATAAATGTTTTCAGACTTACTGTAGCTTCCTTCTGCTGTAATTACTGGTGTCTTGAGCTATTTCTGAGAGTTGGTCTAATGTATGCACTCCTATATATAACTGTTTTGGTGTACCATAAATTTTAAAGTTGTTTATTTGGTTTATTGTACCTGTGTTGAGATCTCTTACTGGGGCAATTGCATGCTGGGCTTTGTGTTGTGTTTCAATGTGCGGCCAGTAAGGCTCCATTCACACTAGCGCGTTTTTTGATGCATTTTGCATTTTGCAGAAATGCATGGGAATTTTTTAACATGGGTTCCTATGGAACATGTTCACATCAATGCTTTTTTGTATCTCTGCGTTTTTGGAAAGGGTCGGGGACTTTTTTTCATGCAAAAAGCAGCGTTTTGCATGTAATGGATTTCAATGGACAAGCATCAAAAACGCAAGTGCACCGTTTTTGCAGCGTTTTTGCAGCGTTTTTGGTGCGTTTTTGCCGTTTTTTTTTTTTTTTTGTAATTTTTTTTAAGACTGTAAAAAAAATGAAAAAAAAAAAAAACGCAAAACGCAAATCGCGGCAAAAACGCGGCAAAAACGCAGCAAAAACGCTACAAAAACGTGCCAAGCATGGAAAAAAACCTCCAAAAACGCTCAAAAGCAACATGCATAGGTGTGAATCGAGCCTAAGCCGTGGCTTGTGTGTGAGCCATGATTTTTTCCCCCTTTTCTTAGCAAGCCTTCTTGAGACCTTTTTGGCATTTGTAAGTACATCATCATTACATTGTGTTCATAGATTGCGCTTGATGTGGGGGCTCTGACTTCATTGGTCTTCAGTTGCCTGCATTTGCAGGATAGGAGGGCACCTCTTCTATAGCCACAGATGATTTAAAATAATCCCACCAAGTCCTCTGTGGTTTTGATGCCTCCCTTCAAACTGGCCTTTGGATACCATCCCCCATTCAAGAAGAGAACAATCCATTTGAACTTATGCAGGAAGCCTCTAAATATATACAACAGAAACCTTTATTAAAAGGAAACTTTTCTTTCATTACAGGATCATTGCTGGCTGACTTCTCAGACATATAGACTTGGCAGCAGGAGTGCTGCAGGTCTATCTCTGGGTCCTGCTAAGGTGCAGCGAATACTACCTGCTTTTTCTCTGCCAGATATCCTAGTAATAAACCTCATCCCCTTATTTTGGGGATAGAATATCATATTGGTTCTATACCATTAACCAGATTTGAGGTAAATCCTGTTTCACTTTAAAAATTATTTTAAAATTATTAATTAATTTTTGTGTGATTCTGGTCCAATTAATTAGGACCATCAGGCTAAAAACTTACATATGAACTTTATTTTTCAGAATATTTATCCTCTCTCTATAGTTGCATACAGTCAGGTCCATAAATATTGGGACATCGACACAATTCTAATCTTTTTGGCTCTATAGACCACCACAATGGATTTGAAATGAAACAAACAAGTTGTGCTTTAACTGCAGACTTTCAGCTTTAATTTGAGGGTTTTTACATCCAAATCAGGTGAACGGTGTAGGAATCACAACAGTTTGTATATGTGCCTCCCACTTTTTAAGGGACCAAAAGTAATGGGACAGATTAACCACTTCCAGACCGCCGCACGCCGATGTACATCCAAACTTTGAAGGGGGATATCGTTGTTATGGCAGCAGCTAGCTAGTTTTCCTGCGGCGGTCCGCTTTCTGATAAAAGTGGTCCCTGCGGCGGATTCGCCATGAGATCACTTTTATCGGTGGAGGGAGAGGGCCCACCCCCTTCCCGCCGCGATCCGGTGCCCTCCGCCGCTTACCGGAGCCGTCACTAGCGGCGGAGGCAATCGCGTCCATCTCCCTCCTGTGCCTGAAGACGATTGAGGCTAAAATGACGACTTTTTTTTTTATTGCACTTTAGTGTAAATATGAGATCTGAGGTCTTTTTGACCCCAGATCTCATATTTAAGAGGTCCTGTCATGCTTTTTTCTATTACAAGGGATGTTTACATTCCTTGTAATAGGAATAAAAGTGACACAATTTTTTTTTTAAAACAGTGTAAGGCCCCTTTCACACGGGACGGATCCGTGTTGATCCACCCCGTGTTTATCCGCTGCTCAGCGGGGATCGCTCCATTTTCCCCAGCTGAGCAGGCAGATGACAGGGCGGGACCCGCACACTGTGCAGGGACTGCCCTGTCAGATCTCCGCTCTCCCCTATGGGGGATCGGAGGAACACGGACTGTTTGTCCGTGTTCATCCGATCCGCTCTGCAGACGGATAGAAAAATAGGATTTTCTTCCGTCCGCAGAATCGGACGAGAGCGGAGCCGGACAACATCGGGTGTTAGCGGATGTACATCCGCTGACACCCGCTATCCCATAGGGATGCATGTATGTCCGTATTTCATCCGAAAACGGATGGATGAAATACGGACATACGGTCCGCATGTGTGAAAGGGGCCTAAAAATAAATAAAACAATGTAAAATAAATAATAAAAATAAAAAAAAAAAAACCCCGTCCCGACGAGCTCGCGCGCAGAAGCGAACGCATACGCGAGTAGCACCCGCATATGAAAACGGTGGTCAAACCACACATGTGAGGTATCGCCGTGACCGTTAGAGCGAGAGCAATAATTCTAGCCCTAGACCTCCTCTGTAACGCAAAACATGCAACCTGTAGAGTTTTTTAAACGTCGCCTATGGAGATTTTTGAGGGTAAATGTTTGACGCCATTCCACAAGCGGGCGCAATTTTGAAGCGTGACATGTTGGGTATCAATTTTCTTGGCGTAACATTATATTTCACAAAATAAAAAAAATTGGGCTAACTTTACTGTTGTATTATTTTTTTATTCAAAAAAGTGAATTTTTTCCAAAAAAAGTGCGCTTTTAAGACCGCTGCGCAAATACGGTGCAAAAAAAAGTATTGCAACGACTGCCATTTTATTCTCTAGGGTGTTAGAAAAAAACATATATAATGTTTGGGGTTCTAAGTAATTTTCTAGCAAAAAAAAAATGTTTTAAACATGTAAACACCTAAAATCCAAAACGAGGCTGGTCCTTAAGTGGTTAATAATCATCCATCAAACTTTCACTTTTTTATACTTGGTTGCAAATCCTTTGCAGTCAATTACAGCCTGAAGTCTGGAACGCATAGACATCACCAGACGCTGGGTTTCATCCCTGGTGAGGCTCTGCCAGGCCTCTACTTTCTTCAGTTTCTGCTTGTTCTTGGGGCATTTTCCCTTCAGTTTTGTCTTCAGCAAGTGAAATGCATGCTCAATCGGATTCAGGTCAGGTGATTGACTTGGCCATTGCATAACATTCCACTTCTTTCCCTTAAAAAACTCTTTGGTTGCTTTCGCAGCATGCTCCGGGTCATTGTCCATTTGCACTGTGAAGCACCATCCAATGAGTTCTGAAGCATTTTGCTGAATTTGAGCAGATAATATTGCCCGAAACACTTCGGAATTCATCCTGCTGCTTTTTTCAGCAGTCACATCATCAATAAATACAAGAGAACCAGTTCCATTGGCAGTCATACATCCCCATGCCATGACACTTCCACCACCATGCTTCACTGATGAGGTGGTGTTTTGGATCATGAGCAGTTCCTTTCCTTCTCCATACTTTTCTCTTCCCATCACTCTGGTACAAGTTGATCTTGGTCTCATCTGTCCATAGGATGTTGTTCCAGAACTGTGAAGGCTTTTTTAGATGTTGTTTGGCAAACTCTAACCTGGCCTTCCTGTTTTTGAGGCTCACCAATGGTTTACATCTTGTGGTGAACCCTCTGTATTCACTCTGGTGAAGTCTTCTCTTGATTGTTGACTTTGACACACATACACCTACCTCCTGGAGAGTGTTCTGCCCAACTGTTGTGAAGGGTGTTTTCTTCACCAGGGAAAGTATTCTTCGGTCATCCACCACAGTTGTTTTCTGTGGTCTTCCGGGTTTTTGGTGTTGCTGAGATCACCGGTGCTTTCTTTCTTTTTAAGGATGTTCCAAGCAGTTGATTTGGCCACACCTAATGTTTTTGCTATCTCTCTGATGGGTTTTTTTGTTTTTCAGCCTAATGATGGCTTGCTTCACTGATAGTGACAGCTCTTTGGATCTCATATTGAGAGTTGACAGCAACAGATTCCAAATGCCAATAGCACACTTGAAATGAACTCTGGACCTTTTATCTGCTCCTTGTAAATGGGATAATGCGGGAATAACACACACCTGGCCATGTTACAGCTGAGCAGCCAATTGTCCCATTACTTTTGGTCCCTTAAAAAGTGGGAGGCACATATACAAACTGTTGTAATTCCTACACCGTTCACCTGATTTGGATGTAAATACCCTCAGATTAAAGCTGAAAGTCTGCAGTTTAAGCACATCTTGTTCGTTTCATTTCAAATCCATTGTGGTGTATAGAGACAAAAAGATTAGAATTGTGTCGATGTCCCAATATTTATGGACCTGACTGTATATGTCCCTCCCTTTAATCCAGGCTCCAATCTAGGAACTAGAAGTCTACTTTTTATGAATAAAAGCATCTGGTAGGCATGCATTCTCAGCTCGTCATCACGCTTTGTAAAATGTATATAATTGTGATTTATGATGTGTTATGCGATTGTTATATTTTGTTCAAGGCAATTTCCAAGTACAATTATTCATGATTGTTGTTTCTTTTGTAGTATTTAAACTTCATGCAACATTCTCAAAAGCTCCTGAGGAAACTCTTATGAGCGAAACATGTAGAGTAAGAAGTGTTTGCACATGATATTTGAATGATATGCAATTTTTTTTGAACATTTACTGTCATTTTAAAGAAACTTTGTTTAATAAAAATGTATCTCTTTATAAATTTATTTTTATATTACTTTGGTACCTTTAACCACTTCAATACCAGGCACTTAGACACCTTCCCGCCTAGACCAATTTTCAGCTTTCAGCGCTGTCGCAATTTGAATGACAATTGCGCGGTCATGTTACACTGTACCCAAACAAATTTTTTATCATTTTGTTCCCACAAATAGAGCTTTCTTTTGGTGGTATTTGATCACCTCTGCGGTTTTTATTTTTTGCGCAACAAATAAAAAAAGACCGAAAATTTTGAAAAAAAACAAGTTTTTCTTTGTTTCTGTTAAAACTTTTTTGTAAATAAGTACGTTTTCTTCTTCAATGACGGGCACTGATATAGCTGCACTGACGGGCACTGATGGGCACTGATACGGCGGCACTGATGGGCACCGATGAGGTGGCACCAATGAGGTGGCACTGATGAGGTGGCACTGACGGGCACTGATGATGGGCACTGATAGGCGGCACTGATGGGCACTGATAGGCGGCACTGATGGGCACTGATAGGTGGCACTGGTATGCGGCACAGATGGGCACTTATAGGCGGCACTGATGGGCACTGATAGGTGGCATTGATGGGCACTGATAGGTGGCACTGGTATGCGGCACTGATGGGCACTCATAGGTGGCACAGATGGGCACTTATAGGCGGCACTGATCGGCACTCATAGGTGGCATTGATGGGCACTCATAGGTGGCATTGATGGTTACTTATGGGTGGCACTGATAGTTGGCACAGATGGGCATGGATGGGCACTGATAGATGGGCACTGATGGGCACGGATGGGCACTGACAGGTGGCATGAATGGACACTGATGGGTGGCACTGATGGCAATGCTTGTTTGCAGTGATGCCCCTAAGGGTGGCATTGCTGGGCATCACTGCAACATAATGGTGCCAATCAGTGCCCATTTGTGGGCACTGATTGGCACAGATTTGGCACACTGGGCACATGTGGATGGCCATGGGGTACATACCTGGCCATCCACATGTTGCCCCTTCCCTGGTGGTCCTAGTGGCGATCCCTGGTGGTCCAGTGTGGTGATCTGAGGGGGGCTGCACTGATAAACAATCAGCGCAGACCCCCCCTGCCAGGAGAGCCGCCGATCGGCTCTCCTCTAATCGCGTCTGTCAGACGCGAGTGAGGAAGAGCCGATCAACGGCTCTTCCTATTGACAGCGTGATCAGCCGTGATTGGACACGGCTGATCACGTGGTAAAGAGCCTCCGGCGGAGGCTTTTTACCAAGATCAGTGTAGCGGTGTGTCAAACTGACACACCGCTCCACCGATCGCCACGATGCGCGACGTCAATCCGCTATAGGGCGGGCGGGAAGTGGTTAAAGTCCCGCTTGCTTCCTCTCAATTGACTTTATTCTTTTAATGGGATGTAGTACCTCCTACTGACCTCTCATTACCCAGTCCCAAAACTCATGACTTGTCATGGTTTGTTGCGGGCCGTGGCATCTGGATGCTATACCAGAGGGTGCTCCCCTCTGTGTGTGCATCCTGTTGGAATGCTCCGTCCCTCTCCCCACTCTATGGGCTGGCAGACATCCTTCTGTGACCTGCGCATGCGTGTGCGGGATCACTGGGGGGACATGCGTAGTTCTATCTGGCCAGGTCGGGTGACGCAGACTCCGCGGGGCGTGGGCATCCCCATTGGGATACGCATTTAAAGGCTCATTAGTGAGCCATACTCTCTGACAGACACCTGCACCAGTATACCTGATCATCCGACTACAAGATTTGTTCCAGCAACATGATTGGGGTATGTACTCTTATATATAGCTTGTGTCTTTCCATATTGAGCTCTGCTAGTTTGCTGTGTTTTTTGCCATCACAAATAGTATCAATATTCCTATGATGCCTTTCCTTTTCAGCAATAATTCTAAGGCCAGGCCTCCTCTGTAACTCAAAACATGCAACCTGTAGATTTTTTTTTAGGCGTCCCCTATGGAGATTTTGTAAGGGTAAAAGTTTGTCGCCATTCCATGAGCAAGCTCAATTTTGAAGCGTGACATGTTGGGTATCAATTTACTCAGCGTAATATCATCTTTCACAATATAAAAGAAAATTGGGCTAACTTTACTGTTGTCTTATTTTTTTAATTAAAAAAAGTGTATTTTTTCCAAAAAAAGTACGCTTGTAAGACTGCTGAGCAAATACAGTGTGACAGAAAGTATTGCCATTTTATTCTCTAGGGTGTTAGAAAAAAATATATATATATAATGTTTTGGGGGTTCAAAGTAATTTTCTAGCAAAAAAACTGACAGCTGAATGTAAGAAAAAAAACGGAAAAAAAAAAAAAATTCAAGAAAAAAACAGCATGGGGTCCCCCCCCCCCCCAAGACCATGCCATGCCCCCAGATCCTGGCCCTCCCCACCCCCATGTGAATGGGATTCAGGTACATCGTACCCCTAACCCATTCACCAAAAAAGCAGTGAAATGTAAAAATGTAAACAAGAGCCAGTTTTTGACAAGGCCTTCATTAAAAAAATAGGTCCGACCTGTCTTCTCCCCAAACCATCTTCTCTCATCACCGTCTTTTCCCGCCGCTGTCTTGTCCCAGAGCTGTCTTCTTCCTCGCTGCCGCTGTCTTCTTCCTCGCCACCGGTAACCTGCTAAAAAAAAGGCTGCTCTTGTCCTAAGGCTGTCTTCCTCCGTTGTGACGCCCCCTGCTGTCTGACACATCTCATATATTTCCATGAGGCATAGCCATCCGATGGCATCACCCAGAGAGCCTGCCCCCTTGTGACGTCACATCAAAGTATCCACCCCCATGTTGAGGGCATGTGGGCTGGTATGGTTCAGGAGGGGGGGCACTCGCTCGTACCCTCCCTTTCCTGACCTACTGAGCTGCATGCTCATATAAGGGTCTGATATGGATTTTGGGGAGGACCCCATGCCATTTTTACAAAAAATTTTGGTGTGCGGTGTCCCTTCCTAATCCATACGGTATGGTCCGGGGGGGCCCACACCATTTTTTTCATGAACATTTTAAGCCAGCAACTTTTATTTTTACATTAAGCTGGGACATGGCGGCCAGCGCTCCTTAGCAACCAGCTATATACAGTGAATGTTAAAAAAACACTCAAATCGCAAAACACAAATTGCGGCAAAATTACGGTAAAAACGCAGTACTTGCATTTTGGATGCGGGTTCATTGAAGTCTATTAAATGCAAAACGCTGCATTTTGCGGGAAAAAAGTCCCTGACCCTTTCCAAAAATGCAGAGGCACAAAATGCATTGATGTGAATGTGTTCCATAGGAACCCATGTATAATAAAATTCCCCGCATTTCTGCAAAATTTGTGCGAATCAAATTGTGCATTTTTTATTATTAAAACATGAGCCTGTAAAGTATTGCACCTGCAATCAGTAGATTATGGGTGCAATGTCAGGCTCCTGCAGACAATACCTACAGCTCTGTGCCTGTACCTCTGCACAGGCTGTCATTTTCAGTGACAGTGTAAATGAACTACAGGTGACTGATCCGCGTGCTTGCAGGTCATTTAAAACTGCAAGTCGGTCTGCCATGGTGGTAGAAGGAACTCTACATTTACAGATTCTTGTGAATGAATGATGTGGCTATGTGGGTGACAGCGAATGTGGGGAAAAGAACCTCTGCCTGCTGTGACACTGGGGAATGGGGGTGCTAAGGAGTAGAGGGGGGCAACTAGAACCTGTTACATCCTGAATTCAGGTGCAACATGTTCTAAAAGGTGAACTTATCATTTAAGCTGGTACACATGCACACTTTTTTTGTTCAGCCCGCTGGCTTACAGATTCCTCCATCCACACAAGTGAGGTGGATGGTGGAATCCTCCATGCTGGGGCATTGTATTCTGACAGAGGGGCTCTCCGCAGTCAGAATACACTGATCAGTGCTGCAGCTATTTGGTTGCAAACCGCTAATTGAAACAAGGTTTTCCAGCAGTCCTATTTAGCAGGAGCTGATAAAACGTTCAGCTTCTGCCTAATGCCCTGTACACACGATCGGACATTGATCGGACATTCCGACAACAAAATTCATGGATTTTTTCCAACGGATGTTGGCTCAAACTTGTCTTGCATACACACGGTCACACAAAGTTGTCGGAAAATCCGATCTTTCTAAACGCAATGACGTAAAACACATATGTTGGGACTATAAACAGGGCAGTAGCCAATAGCTTTTGTCTCTTAATTTATTCTTAGCATGCGTGGCACTTTGTGCGTTGGATTTGTGTACACCCGATCGGAATTTCCGACAACGGATTTTGTTGTCGGAAAATTTTATAGCCTGCTCTCAAACTTTGTGTGTCGGAAATTCTGATGGAAAATGTGTGATGGAGCCCACACACGGTCGGAATTTCCGACAACAAGGTCCTATCACACATTTTCCGTTGGAAAATCCGATCGTGTGTACAGGGCATAACAGGGAGGGCTACATACATATCAAAATTTGGCTGGTCCCTACTGAACCAATTGAATTTCAATCTGTGTTTACAATCATGTGTTGACACATAAGTTATTAAAGTCCACTCTGTGAATATCTGCAAAGAAAGTCTCTTGGTGTACAATATCCTTGTGTGCTCATATTGGTTAAGCCTTGTTCCATGCACCAGTCACCAGAGTCGTAATGACGAAATACATCAGGGCAGGACCATATGGCGACCAGAAGTGACAACAGCACGCCATCAAGAGTGACAGGCACCAAACTAAGTGAGAGTGTCAGGGCGTTGGGTGAGAGGCCATTGATTGTTTGGCAATCTGTCATGTACCTTGTATCAGAGCCTAATGTTAGAAGGAGACCTCTCTTACAGCCCTGGCTCCTGGACCACTGGGGTGGCAAAAGTGGTTGCGAGAGTAGAGATGATCCACCGGAAAGACTGGACTGTAGTAGTAGCTGCAGACAGTGGTTACAGGTGTGGGTCATCGACCCCTAGGCACTGGCAGGTACAGGAGCAGGCTGGAGCAGAGTGAGACAAGCCGGGTAACAGGTATGTGACACAGCAGGCAGAGAGTAGTCAGCAGGCAGGCAGAGGTTGGCAACTGGAGATGTACAGGTATAGCAGGGTCAAGGCAAGCCGGGTCAGGATAGGAGAAGGCAGCAGTAGTCAAACAGAGCTGGGTCAGTATAATCACAGGCAGGTACAGGATCAGGGCTCAGGTAAAGCTGCAGATCAGACAGCACTGCACTAAAGCAGCTGCTGTCCTTTTAAAGGGTCATTGGCGCCAAGCCGAGTTAGAGCACGCCTGCCTGCCGCGTGTTCCCGTGCACGCGCCGCTGCCCGGCCCGGCAGGCTCTCATAGGAACACGTGTGTGCATGTGCGAATGCCTAAGCATCTGCCTTGCTACAGAGTATCCCTGATACAATCAAACTACTGATGTTGATGTGAACAAAGCGTGTTATGACCTATGTTTGTAAGTGCATTTTAAAGAGGGAATGGTTTTAATAGAGCAAGATTGAACAGGATTACACTATGTGGAGCTTTTTTCTTATATAAGATCAGTGTCTCCAAGATTGTTCCAGTGGTGAAGTGGTACATTCCCTGTACGAGTGATTGACAGCACTTTAAACAAAGGCGTGTTTAATTGATATATCTGGTGAGTGCAAACCCTGAGGGGAGAGGGACTCACGTGGTGACAATCTGATGATTGGTGCATGTAACAACACTTAACCAACACAAGGATATTGTACAGCAAGAGACTTTCTTTGCACATATTCACATGGTGGACTTTAACTTATGTGGTCAACACATGATTACCGGCCTATTGGTTGAGTCTTTGGACGGAAAGCCGTATTAGTATTTTGATCATTCTTAATGCTTTTAGATGTGTTATAATTCCTGTATTTGTTATAGTGGCAGATAATTTTATTTGATGTCTAAACTGCAATAAGGTATCCAGAGGATTGTGTTTGATCCTCTGTATATTGGTGCTGAGTAGATTGTTTGTTTTCAGTTATCTAAAACATATCTTTTTTAATGATTATGTATGGTAATAACTACTCCAAAGTGGAGATGTCCTAAAGTTAATTCACTGATGACTGATGTGGCATTAATCTTATACAGAGCATCAAGATAAAGTTATGTGATAAAATCCCTATGTAAATATCTTTGCTGTGGCTTACAGTTACAACCAGTAATGATGAAAAAAGATGTCACACAGCATATTAGTGCATCTTGTCATATGGATTATAGAGATAAAGAAATTGTGGCAATCTGTACAGGTGCAAACAGATGGACATGTATTTGCAGAAATTAGTACTTGATTTGCGAGTACTGCTTGGACCTTGAAGAAGGGGACATACCCCGAAAGCTTGTCCTGAAAAATTGTATGTTAGTGCAAATAAAAAAAGTATCACGGACAGTACTCAATTTTCTCTGTAAGAAATTAGTAAGTAGTAAAGCAGATTGTGGCAGAGAACAGAAGGACCAACATTCAATAAAGGCTGAAGTACATTGCTGTGTTTGAAGGAGTTAGCAGGTGAGCTGGTTAGTAAACAGTTGTCTTCCTGAGACTAGGAAAATAGATATACAGTATCTCACAAAAGTGAGTACACCCCTCACATTTTTGTAAATATTTTATTATATCTTTTCATGCGACAACACTGAAGAAATTATACTTTGCTACAATGTAAAGTAGTGAGTGTGCAGCTTGTATAACAGTATACATTTTCTGTCCCCTCAAAATAACTCAACACACAGCCATTAATGTCTAAACCACTGGCAACAAAAGTGAGTGCTCCCCTAAGTGAAAATGTCCAAATTGGGCCCAATTAGCCATTTTCCCTCCCCGGTGTCATGTGATTTGTTAGTGTTACAATGTCTCAGGTGTGAATGGGGAGCAGGTGTGTTGAATTTGGTGTTATCGCTCTCACTCTCTCATACTGGTCACTGGAAGTTCAACATTGCACCTCATGGCAAAGAACTCTCTTAGGATCTGAAAAAAGAATTGTTGTTCTACATAAAGATGGCCTAGGCTATAAGATGATTGCCAAGACCCTGAAACTGAGCTGTAGCATGGTGGCAAGACCATACAGTGGTTTTAACAGAACAGGTTCCACTCAGAACAGGCCACGCCATGGTTGGCCAAAGAAGTTGAGTGCACGTGCTCAGCGTCATATCCAGAGGTTGTCTTTGGGAAATAGACGTATGAGTGCTGCCAGCATTGCTGCAGAGGTTGAAGGGGTGGGGGGGTCAGCCTGTCAGTGATCAGACCATACATCGCACACTGCATCAAATTGGTCTGCATGGCTGTCATCCCAGAAGGAAGCCTCGTCTAAAGATGATGCACAAGAAACCCCGCAAACAGTTTTCTAAAGACAAGCAGGCTAAGGTCATGGATTACTGGAACCATGTCCTGTGGTCTGATAAGACCAAGATTAACTTTTTTGGTTCATAGATTAGTGGAAAGTTCCTGTGGTCTGATGAGACGAAGATAAACTTTATTTATTTATATGGTATCAAGCATGTCTAGCGGGAACCAGGTGAGGTGTACAAAGAACAGTTTGTCTAGATTACTATTAAGCATGGTGGTGGGAGTGTCATGGTCTCAGGCTGCTCGAGTGCTGATGTCACTAGAGAGCTACAGTTCTTTGAGGGAACCATAAATGCCATAAATGCCAACATGTATTGTGACATACTGAAGCAGAGCATGATCCCCTACCTTCGGAGACTGGGCCGCAGGGCAGTATTCCAACATGACGACCCCAAACACACCTCCAAGCCTTGCTAAAGAAGCTGAGGGTAAAGGTGAAGGACTGGCCAAGCATGTCTATAGATCCTAAACTCTGTGGGGCAGCCTCAAACGGAAGATGGAGGAGAACAAGGTCTCTAACATCCACCAGATCCGTGATGTCGCCATGGAGGAGTGGAAGAGGACTCCAGTGTCAACCTGTGAAGCTCTGGTAAACTCAATGCCCAAGAGGGTTAAGGCAGTGCTGGGAAATAATGGTGGCCCAAAGTGTCAATATTGTGTGTGGACAAAATATTGACACTTTGGGCCCAATTTGGACATTTTCTGTTAGGGGTGTACTCACTTTTGTTGCCAGCGGTTTAGACATTATTAGCTGTATGAGTTATTTTGAGAGGACAGCAAATTTACACTGTTATACAAGCTGTACACTCACTACTTTACATAATGAATGCCATTGTAAGACTCATCCACCTTACCAACCATTCAGTGTCCTCCACCCCTCTCTGCCAATCCCTCCACTGGCTTCCACTCACCCAACAAATAAAATTCAAAGTACTAACAATAATTTACAAAGCCATCCATAACTCTGCCCCCAGCTACATCCCTAACCTAGTCCCAAAATACCAACCAAGCCGCTCTCTTCGGTCCTCCCAAGACCTCCTGCTCTCTAGATCCCTTGTTACCTCCTCCAATGCTCGCCTCCAGGATTTCTCCAGAGCCTCTCCCATCTTTTGGAACTCCCTACCCCAATCTGTCCAACTGTCCCCTAATCTATCCATCTTTAGACGATCCCTGAAAACTCTTCTCTTTAAAGAAGCCTATCCTGCTTCTAACTAACACTGTTTTACTTCCTCCATCAACTCATCCCCCACAGTTATTACCTTTTGTATCAATTGACCCTTCCTTTTTAGATTGATGAGCAGGACCCTCTGATTCCTCTTGCACCAAATTGTAATGTAACTGTAATGTCTGCCATTATTTTGTTAAGCGCTGTGCAAACTGTTGGCGCTATATAAAACCTGTATTATAATTGTAGCAAAGTGTAATTTCTTTAGTGTTGTCACATGGAAAAATATAATAAAATATTTACAAAAATGTGAGGGGTGTACTCACTTTTGTGAGATACTGTATGTTAGCCAGTGTATGAGCATTGGAGATAGTATACTGTATAAACCCATGGAGCATCAAGCTCATAACCTGGCTGCTGTATCAAGGGTAAGGGGATCACTCTGCTGGGAGCAAAGGGCATACACAGTCACTCTGTTTAGAAACCATGTAAACACTTACCCTAGCTTCACACCTATGTATTTTTTAGTGCCTTTTGCAGTTTGCAGAAATGCACTACAGTCCATTTAACATGGTTTCCTATGCTACAGGTTCACATCTATGCGTTTTGCAGCTGGTGCATTTTTAGAAAGGGTCAGGGACTTTTTGCGTGTAATAGACTTCAATGAAATCACACCAGAAATGCAAGTGTTGTGTTTGTGATGCGATTTTTAATGTGTTTTGCAGTTTTTATTTTTCAGTTTAAAACACTGTATATAGCTGGTTGCTAAGGAGGGGGCTGGGAAGCCGGCCACTCCTTCTTTAACAACCGATGAGTCATCAGCTGTCAGCGGGCTTCCCCGAGACCCCTTATACTAGTGAGTGCCCCCCTCCCCCTTCTGAACCATACCAGGACGCATGCCTTTAACATGGGGGGGTGGGTCCTTTTGGGCAGGGGGAGCTCTGCACCCCCCTACCCCAAAACACCTGGCCCCCATGTTGATGAGGACAAAGGCTTCTTCCCGACAACCCTGGCCGGTGGTTGTCGGGGTCTGCAGGCGGGGGGCTTATCGGAATCTGGAAGCCCCCATTATAAGGGGGCACCCAAATCGCAACCCCCCATGTGAATGGATATCGGGTACATCGTACGCCTACCCATTCGCCAAAAAACTGTTAAATGTCAACAAAATACAAGAGCCGGTTTTTGACAAGTCCTTTATTAAATAAGAAGCTATCTTCTCCCAGTGTCTTTTTCCTCGCCACCGCTGTCTTCTTCCTTGCCACCGATGTCTTCCTCCCCGCCTCCGCTGTCCTCTACATCGCTTACCCGCTAAAAGACAAAAGCCAGTCTTGTCCTGAAGCTGTATTCTTCCAGAGTGATGTCCCCCCCCCCGCTGTCCGGCACCTCTTATATAGCCATGGGGCATGGGCATCCAATGACATCGCCTGGAGAGCCCGCCCCTTGTAACGTCATGTGACAGCTGATGAAGGACACAGCGGCCGGCTTCCTGGCTCCCTCCTTAGCAAACAGCTATATTTAAAAAGAGAGGGAAAAAACGCAAAATGCATGAAAACTGCATTCAAAAACGCATAAATATGCAAAACGCACTGCAAAACATGTCTAAAAAACACATCAAGTGCAGCCGCATAGATATATTTTTATATATATATTCATATTGTGCGTCATCTCCAGCTCACCAGACCCAGTTCTTGTTTATCTTCTAGTACTGATCCACTGCCACTCCTGATTTTGTCCTTCTTAACATCTCCTATATGTGTACATTCTGCTTCTCCCTGGCACCTCCACTTATTCTCCTGATACCGCCCAATTTGAAAAAGACTACGATTAGCTTTTCCATCAACCAGAGGCAGGAGGACGTAGTACAGGAGATGGTCAGAAACTACAGACATAGTACAGGAGATGGTCAGAGACTGCAGACCTACTACAGGAGATGGTCAGAGACTGCAGACATATTACAGGAGATGGTCAGAGACTGCAGACCTACTACAGGAGATGGTCAGAGACTGCAGACCTACTACAGGAGATGGTCAGAGACTGCAGACCTAGTACAGGAGGTGGTCAGAAAATGCAGACCTACTACAGGAGATAGTCAGAGACTGCAGACCTACTACAGGAGGTGATAAAAAAATGCAGATCTACTACAGGAGATGGTCAGAGACTGCAGACATAGTACAGGAGACATCAGAGATTGTGGAAATACTACATGAGATGGTAAGAGACTGCAGAAATACTACAGTAGATGGTTAGAGACTGCAGACATACTACAGGAGATAAGACATGGCAAACATATTACTGGAAATCAAGAGAGACAATGATTATGTATGCCACAAATAAAAGCATTAAGAACGATCAAAATACTAATTGCGGCGCTCTGTCCAAAGTCTCAACAATTGGCCGGTAATCACATAAGTTATTAAAGTCCACCATGTGAATATGTGCAAAGAAAGTCTCTTGGTGTACAATATCCTTGTGTTGGTTAAGTGTTGTTACATGCTCCAATCATCAGATTGTCACCACTTTGTTCACATCAACATCAGTAGTTTGATTACCGAACATTCAATAGGGTTCCCGGGGCGAGCGGTACGTTACCTGTACGAGTGATTGACGGCATTTAAACAAAGGTGTGTTTAAAAGAGAAGTATGCGTTTCTTTTTTTCCATATTCATACTTACCTAGGTGGATGCTGCATCTGTCCCCTGGCACCTCTGCACTGAGAACCAAGCGATTGAACACAGACGATTGCTCGGTTTTCAGAGCTCCATGAGCAGAGAGTTGTAGACTGTCACAGCTCTCTGCTCATCTCCCTCCGCGCTCATTGGAGCGCTGAACTGTGGAGGGGCGGAGCGGGCCGTCTCTAGTTCTCAGCGGCTCGCTGAGAGGCTGAGACGGGTGTCAGTCACAGGCACCTGGCAGATCCAGACTTCCATTGTCGACTGACTTCTGTGATGTCATCTGAGAGCGGACTTCAGGTCCCAGGAGTGCAAAATGAATTTCACTACTGTGATCCATAGGAGAAGCCCAGCCAAACGAGCTTTGGCTGGACTTTTCCTTTAATTGATATCTCTGGTGAGTGCAAACCCTGAGGGGTGAGGGACTCACGTGGTGACAATCTGGTGATTGGTGCATGTAACAATGCATGATCAATACAGGGATACAAGGATATTGTACACCAAGAGACTTTCTTTGCATGTATTTACAGGGTGGACTTTAATAACTTTAAGTAGTCAAGACATGATTACCGGCCAATTGTTGAGAATACACCTCCAAGACGACCACTGCCTTGCTAAAGAAGCTGAGTGAAAAGGTGCTAGACTGGCCAAGCATGTCTCCAGACCTAAACCCTATTGAGCATCTGTGGGGCATCCTCAAATGAAAGGTGGAAGAGCACAAATTTTCTAACATCCACCAACTCTGTGATGTCGTCATGGAGGATTGGAAGAGGACTCCAGTGGCAACCTGTGAAGCTCTGGTGAACTCCATGCACAAGAGGGTGAAGACAGTGCTGGAAAATGATGGTGGCCACACAAAATATTGACACTTTTGGCCCAATTTGGACATTTTCACTTAGGGGTGTACTCACTTTTGTTGCCAGTGGTTTAGACATTAATGGCTGTGTGTTGAGTTATTTTGAGGGGGTAGCAAAGGTACATTGTTATACAAGCTGTACACTCACTACTTTACATTGTAGCAAAGTGCCATTTCTTCAGTGTTGTCACATGAAAAGATATAATAAAATATTTACAAAAATGTGAGGGGTGTACTCACTTTTGTGAGATACTGTATATATTAGCCACTGTATGAGCATTGGAGAAAGTATACTGTATAAACCCATGGAGCATCAAGTGCATAACCTGGAAACCTGGCTGGTGAATCAAGGGTTAAAGGGATCCCTCTGCTAGGAGCAAACAGTGGCTGGGTGAGCTGACATAACAAGAGTCAGGAGGCATACACAGTTACTCTGTTTAGAAACCATGTAAACACTTGATGTGTGTCATCTCCAGCTCACCAGACCCAGTTCTTGTTCATCTTCTAGTGCTAGTCCACGCTGACACTCCGGGTTTCCTCCTTCTTAACACCTCTATATGTATACATTCTGCTTCTCCCGGGTACCTCCGCTTATTCTCCTGATGCTGCCCAGTTTCAAAAAGACCACAATTAGCTTTCCATCATCCAGTGGCAGGAGGCATGGCCCGGCCTGATCCTCAAAGGCAGGCCACACCTCTTTCCCTTATTCCTACCCAATAACTGCCTTTCGCCTCACAGAATGCTACGCTTCAGGGGTGTTACATAGGAGTGAGTGACCAATAGCTAAGCTGTCCCAGTGATCACTGCTGGGCGGGGTGAAGGTAGAGATCTGTACTCACATGGATGTGTTTACAGATAACAATCCTTTCCGGCCCAGCAGCCTGATTTAGCGGGGGGGGCAGACGGGAGGGCAAGGGATAACCTAGGAGGGGCAGTAGCGACACCACTGCTGATGAAGCTGATCTAAAAGCAATTCTATCTCCTCATTTCTAGTTTTTAAAATGGAGCTATCTTCCGACTAGTCTCTTTTTAGAAATGGCATCAGGTTGGCAAACTCATTGAAAACGAATAAAATCAAGAAACACCGCGCTTGCTCTGTCAAAGCAGCTTACACACAAAAAGGAAATTTGTAAGGAATATGGATATAAATAGTGTAGCGCTAATATTGAACAGAATCTCAAAAAGCATAATATCCAACTATGACCACCATAGATCTAACAAGTACTACCATAAAGGTTTCAGATGAATGTATATTCACCCCTAAGGAAATCTAAAAACCAATAAAAGCTCAGATTCCAATGGTGATGTCTGTACATTCCATAGCTAAATCGAATGGGACAGTAGGCAGAAAAACAACAAAGAGAATATATATATGGCCATTTGATTCATAACTCTATATATTCTAAATGGTACTGGAAAGAGTCTCTGTAAATGTCTAATTTATATAGAAGCTGTAGAAGTCCAAAATGGGTGATGATATCCCCACGTCACATAGAATAAAAAGAGATGGTAGACACTGATGGAGGCTTACCGGAACCGTTGGACTCACAGAGATATATATCCCTTGAGTCAGAAAAGCTTGTGTTGCCACCGGGCAATGTAGTGAGATGTCACGCTAGACCAATACGGAATCTGGATGCTGTGTCCAAAGCTCCTATCAGACTTCTTCCGTGCTTGACCAAATTTCGTAGTGGCTCATAGAAAGTAAAAAAGGGGGCCACATAGTGTAATACCGTTTAAAAGAAATAAAATTTATTGTGGTATTAAATTAATGGCAGGCAGTGGAGTCTCCCAGAGGGAGACTCCACTGCCTGCCATTAATTTTAATTCAAGCGCTTTTTTTATTATGGAACATGTAAGTTTTCTACCACAATAAATTTTATTTCTTTTAAACGGTATTACACTATGTGGCCCCCTTTTTTACTTTCTATGAGCCACTACGAAATTTGGTCAAGCACGGAAGAAGTCTGATAGGAGCTTTGGACACAGCATCCGGATTCCGTATTGGTCTAGCGTGACATCTCACTACATTGCCCGGTGGCAACACAACCTTTTCTGACTCAAGGGATATATATCTCTGTGAGTCCAACGGTTCCGGTAAGCCTCCATCAGTGTCTACCATCTCTTTTTATTCTATGTGACGTGGGGATATCATCACCCATTTTGGACTTCTACAGCTTCTATATAAATTAGACATTTACAGAGACTCTTTCCAGTACCATTTAGAATATATAGAGTTATGAATCAAATGGCCATATATATATTCTCTTTGTTGTTTTTCTGCCTACTGTCCCATTCGATTTAGCTATGGAATGTACAGACATCACTATTGGAATCTGAGCTTTTATTGGTTTTTAGATTTCCTTAGGGGTGAATATACATTCATCTGAAACCTTTATGGTAGTACTTGTTAGATCTATGGTGGTCATAGTTGGATATTATGCTTTTTGAGATTCTGTTCAATATTAGCGCTACACTATTTATATCCATATTCCTGGCAAACTCATTGCACAGAAATCACAGAGTAGGCCATGACTCTAGAAGAAGAAGGGTATTCCCAGGGATAGAAAGGGTAAAAAAGGGGGAGGGGTATGCCTATATATGAATAATAATGTACAAGTGAATGTGAGAGATGACATCAATAAGGGAGCTAGGGAGGAGGTAGAATCCTTATGGGTAGCGCTCCAAAGGGATGAAGCTAAGTGAAAAATAATACTGGGAGTATGCTATAGGTCTCCTAACCTGAGGGAGGAGGGGGAGACGGACCTCCTATCACAATTTGGATTAGCAGCAAAGATGGGAAGTGTTATCATGATGGGGGATTTTAATTATCCAGACAGACTGTTCAGAGGAAACCATGCAAAAAACCTAAATGCCTTGCAGGACAATTTCATGGTCAGATGGTAGAAGCACCAACTAGAAACAAGGCGTTACTGGATCTATTGATTACCAACAATACAGACCTGATCACGGATTAGGAAATACGGGGCAATTAAGGAAACAGCTATCGCGGTCTTCAGTATAAATCACACGAATAGGAAACACAAGGGGAACACAAAGACAATGAATTTCAAAAGAGCCAACTTCCCTAAACTACAAACCTTGCTAGAAGGTATAAATTGGGTTAAAATCTTAGAAACAAAGAACACGGAGGAGAGATGGGGTTTGCTTTAAGAGCATATTAAATAAGGGCATTAGCCAGTGCATCCCATTGGGAAATTTTAAAAGAGCGAACAAAAGTCCTGGATGACTTAACTCTAATGTAAAAATGCATATAAAAGCAAAGGAGAAGGCCATCAAAAAATACAAGGCTGAGGGATCATCATCACCTTTACCCTCGGCTTCTTTAGCAAGGCAGTGGTCGTCTTGGAGGTGTGTTTGGGGTTGTTATCATGTTGGAATACGAAGGGAGGGGTTCATACTCTGCTTCAGTATGTCACAGTACATGTTGGCATTCATGGTTCCCTCAATGAACTGTAGCTCCCTAGACTCATGCAGCCCAGACCATGACACTCCCACCACCATACTTGACTGTAGGCAAGACACACTTGTCTTTGTACTCCTCACCTATTTGCCGCCACACACGCTTGACACTATCTGAACCAAATAAGTTTATCTTCGTCTCATCAGACCACAGGATGTGGTTCCAGTAATCCATGTTCTTAGTCTGCTTGTCTTCAGCAAACAGTTTGCGGGCTTTCTTTTGCATTATATCTAGAAGAGGCTTCCTTCTGGGATGACAGCCATGCAGACCAATTTGATGCAGTGTGCGGCATATTGTCTGAGCACTGACAGGCTGACCCCCCACCCCTTCAACCTCTGCAGCAATGCTGGCAGCACTCATATGTCTATTTCCCAAAGACATCCTCTGGATATGACGCTGAGCATGTGCACTCAACTTCTTTGGTCGACCATGGCGAGGCCTGTTCTGAGTTGAACTTATCCTGTTAAACCACTGTATGGTCTTGGCCACCATGCTGCAGCTCAGTTTCAGGATCTTGGCAATCTTATAGCCTAGGCCATCTTTATGTAGAGCAACAATTCTTTTTTTTGGATCCTCAGAGAGTTCTTTGCCATGAGGTGCCATGTTGAACTTCAAGTGACCAGTATGAGAGAGTGAGAGCTATAGCACCAAATTCAACACATCTGCTCCCCATTCACACCTGAGACCTTGTAACACTAACGAGTCGCATAACACAGGAGAGGGAAAATGGCTAATTGGGCCCAATTTGGACATTTTCACTTAGGGGTGTACTCACTTTTTTTGCCAGCGGTTTAGACATCAATGGCTGTGTGTTGAGTTATTTTGAGGGGCCAGCAAATTTACATTGTTATACAAGCTGTACACTCAATACTTTACATTGTAGCAAAGTGTCATTTCTTCAGTGTTGTCACATGAAAAGATATAATAAAATATTTACAAAAATGTGAGGGGTGTACTCACTTTTGTGAGATACTAACTATATATATTATTTATGTATATATATATATATATATATATATATATATATATATATATATATATATATATATATATATATATATATATATATATTAATGTAATGCAGGGGTTTACCAGAGTCATTGTACTGGATGGTGTGTTATTCCTTAAATAAGAGAATGGCCCCCTCTAGTGGCCACTACAGCTTTGGCACGAACCTCTCTATATTTAGTAACAGACAACTATGCATGATGGACTTCGTAGTTTAATAAGGAAGTGACTTATATGTTTAAACCAGTCAAGGAACTACCTATCCACAATGCCTCACTTACCTACCTACAATGCCAAGTACAGAACAGCCTGCTGGGTAAGGGAATAAAAGGGACAGGCGTGGCAGGTTTCTGCCTTTTGTTGGGATGCCATTAAAGTTCTGCCTGCAGGGAGCTGTGGGTATGCGATTGGAAGACTGCGGCCTGTTGGCGCGGAGCGGAATTGTGTGGCCTCTAAGGAATTCCGGAAAACAGTGTGCTGGATCAGTGTGTGGACGGATTGGAGGGCTCAAGGTAACTCGAAAGTTTCCTGCATTGCAGTCGCCAACAATCGGAAGGAGCGGAGTGGGGTGGCAACGCCAGCTTGTAGCGGGACTAAGATATCAGAAGCGGAGCAATACAAGCATCTAGGCCTTGTGTGGTGAGCGGGCACTTGCCCAGATTGATGTAGTAATTTGTTACTGTGCAAATAGGTCCCAGACGTCTGGTGAGACCTGTAGTCCGACAGAAGTGGTTTCACTTATTCATAGACTGTGTTCAGCGAAACCTCAGAGTTCATTTTCTCTGTACTACAGAGCTAATTTTGAGTTGCATGTTTCAGTAAGGAAGAAGTTCTACAGGTGCTTTATATAACTGAGCACACAGTTATCTACACATCACCTTTACTATAATTTGCACTCACTTGTTTCCTGGATTATAAATACTGCAGTTTAATAAGCTAGCTGAAGAGGAAGAAGACAAGAGATTTTACTATTCACTGTAAAGTGAATGTGTTCAATGTAAGGGATCTACCATATTGAATACAGGTCCCACTTTGTGCCTGTCTGCATATGCTCCTCAAGTGACCATTGAGGTTTGGTTTCCACCTGCATCTTAATTGTTATTACTTTCACTCTTTGTATTGGGTTACCGCTGTGTTTAAAGCGGATGTGCACTCACAATTTTTTTTTACACTTAAAAATTCCCATCTTTCAAATGTCAGATATATAGATATATATATATATATATATATATATATATATATAACTAATTTACATTTAATTTATTATACATATAGAGCGCGAGAGTTATGTTTTTAAACCATAAAAATATCTATTTATATATATATATATATATATAAATAAAAAAATTTAAATTGAGAAAAAAAAATTAATTTTCTGTGTTTATTTATATATATATATATAGAGAGAGAGAGAGAGAGAGAGAGATCACTCTTACTTATCTATCTATATATGCACCTTTGTTATGGCAACATAGAAAATTTAACATTGAAGCTACGTACTAATTAGTTATTTTTTTAGACACAAATCTATAACCTATTGCACTTGAACTTTTGTCAGCTATGTATGTGTTTTTATATATAAATCTAACTTCAAAAATGATTTTTACATTTATCTATATGCTTGTTTGTGTTTGTGTCTATATACAGTATCATGAAAATATCTAGATACCCCTCACATTTGTCTAAATATTTTATTACATCTGTTAATAAAAGTGACTATAGCCATACTTGACATTGTCCAATATGGGCCCAAAGTGTCAATATTGACTGTGGGTACCATTTTTTATAATCACTAATTCACAGACTGGAGTCCTCTTCCACTGATCCATGATGTAATTGCATGGCCGGTGGATGTTAGAGACCTTGCGTTCTTTCAACTTGTGTTTCTGAATTACACACACATGTTCAATAGGGTTTAGGTCTGGAGACATGCTTGGCCAGTCCATCACCTTTACCCTCAGCTTCTTTAGCAAGGCAGTGGTGGTCTTGGAGGTGTGTTAGGGGTTGTTATCATGTTAGAATACTGCCCAGCAGCCCAGTCTCCAAAGGGAGGGGATCATGCTCGGCTTCAGTATGTTACAGTACATGTTGGCATTCATGGTTCCCTCAAAGAACTGTACATCACTAGTGACATCAGCACTCGAGCAGCCTGAGACCATGATACTCCCACCCCCATGCTTGATAGTAATCTAGACAAACTGTTCTTTGTACACCTCACCTGGTTCCCGCTAGACATGCTTGATACCATATAAATAAATAAAGTTTATCTTCGTCTCATCAGATCACAGGAACTTTCCACTAATCTATGTCCTTGGTCTGCTTATCTGCTTATTTTCACTTTATATATTTTCAGAAAATATATTTAAAACTATTAACTGAAGATTTTAATATTTCAATTGAAATGGTAAGTAAATTAAAAAAAAAAAACGTATTTATCTATATAATAAATACATTTATTTATTTAAATTTTTATTCTACATATATTTTTAGGACAAAACTCCAGTACCCACAGGATCGTTGTTCAAAAATTATAATTCGATGACTCAAGAGGAAAGAGTAATTAATATTGTATATTTTTTCTAATATCCACACTTCTTTTTTCTCTCTGTCTATATACTTTATATATAAACTGACACACAGAGAGAGATCATTATTTAGATGTATGTATATTTGTATTTTGTATCCAATAATAAATAAATAAATATCTCGATATGTCATCCTTTTATCTTTATTTTTTTTTATGTTTATTTTTTAAATTATTTTTTAATTATATATTTGATTTTTGGGTATAAATTAATATATATATATATATATATATATATATATATATATATATATATATATATATATATATATATATATATATATATATATATATATATATTATTTATTTATTTTATTTTTGTATGTTTTTATATTTAGAGAAATATTATAATAAAGCAACTTTTGGCTAGGTATCCTGCGCCTGAAACAGATCGTGCCTTTCCAAGGAATCCAACCATGCCCTCTTCAAGTATTGGTTCTTCGGACTCACAATCGCAAGATACACCTGATGACAGAATAGGCAAAATACACTAGTGTATGTGTCAGTGCTGTATAAAAATGCCAATCCAAGTAGAATCCGTGTGTTGTCAAGAGGTCGAAGAGGTCAAAGGCTGTATCCCTGAGGGAAAAAAATGCATAACGGAAGCAGATATGTTCTGTTCTCAAATTTCGACTGAGCAACATGTTAGACTGATGTTTACAATGATGCATCTCGAGGGCCTACCTGTTGTAGATGCAGACAATAACTGGTAATATAATTATTTCAACAATTATTTAGAGTTGTTATTGAAGAAAAAAAAATCATCCTTGTGATTATAAGAATTTTAGATAGATATGTAGTTATTTTAATATATTTTATTTTAAAAAGGCGATTGAGGAAAACTGCGTACCGTGCTTTCATAGCTTGGATCTATGGATTTTTAGGGAGGGGGAACAGAAGGGTGATACCATCATGTGCAGTGAAAATAGTCAGAGAAGTTTTTCCTGATCCTAATGGCTCATATGTAGGTTTCGTTTATTCTGACGACTATGATGCATCAGAGATGGCATTTCATTAAAGCTGTATTTGAAATTATTATTATCCTAAGAAATTGTTTTTTTTTATATTGTAGATTTTGTTTTATTATTTTTTTTAAAATTATAGTTGAATAAAAATGTAATTCATAATAAAAACACAAATGTTAATCCTTTTTTTAATGTACTTTAATATAGTTAAAAGAAAAAAAAATAATATACTAAACATTATATCATAAAAACAAAGTTACAAAGTAACCTAAACTTACAATAGATTTTTTTCAATATTTTAGATAATTATAGATTTTAAAAAGAGATTTTATACATACGACCATTTATGGTTTATTTATCTACTGTTGGAAAGCGTGTCATATGTTCTTTCACTGCAATCCTTGTTTCCGGCCATTTCAAGTGGAGCTATATTTTTGGGCATTTCCGGGTTTTTTGGTTTCCACAAACTAGTTATGGTGCCTTCTACCATGGAAATCACCGCTAGCATCTTTTTTTTTGTCAGAGCAGGTTTACATATCACAATATGATCGTGGGTTAATGCCGCCAATTTTGTTCCGGCATCCATTGAATCAAATCGATAATTAATTTGTTTAGGACGATATTTTAGAATCATACTGTGATACGTTTCTATAGCACCAGTCTGACAAAAAAAAGTAAGATTTTTCATGTCCTTTTCCAATTTGGGATCCAAAACAATGAACATTTACTATATGATGTAGTAGAGATTGCCAAAGTTCTTTAAAAACGTCCTCGTTTCTTTGGCAAGCTCTACTACACCAATAGAAATGGTTTAGTATGGATCCAATCCATGGCAAAATTGGACTATACAATTTTTTTTTTTTAATTTGCACCAATTTTCTTTTTACATTTTTCACATAATGCCAAATGTCAAATTGATGATTTATATTTTCATAGTTTTCAGTTGTTAATAATTTTCGTATGCCAGTGTGTCGATCTGTTCCCACAAATTGAATATCTAATTTTTGGTCAATTAATCTATCTAAACTTTTGGTAAATCCTAATTTCTCCATTGCAACAGATGAGGTTGTTTGTGACATCTGCACCAACTCAAAATTCACAATTATTTTGGAAAAAAGATCCATGAAAGTGTAATGCCCTGTACACACGGTCGGATTTTCAGACGGAAAAAGTGCGATTGGATTGTGTTGTCGGAAATTCCGATCGTGTGTGGACTCCATCGGACTTTTTCCATCGGAATTTCCGACACACAAAGTTTGAGAGCAGGCTATAAAATTTTCCGACAACAAAATCCAATCGGTTAAATTCCAATCGTGTATACACAAATCCATGCATGCTCAGAATAAATTAAGAGACGAAAGCTATTGGCTACTGCCCCGTTTATAGTCCCGATGTACGTGTTTTACGTCACCGCGTTCAGAACGATCAGATTTTCCGACAACTTTGTGCGACCGTGTGTATGCAAGACAAGTTTGAGCCAACATCTGTCGGAAAACGTCCGATCGTGTGTACAGGGCATTAGTGGAGTATTTGGCAGAAAAGCCAGGGCTGTCACATTGGCCATCCCCTACAAGAAACAATGGTTTTCCTGAGAATTCTTTTATCACGTTGCCATTGTTTTCTTGCCAACTATAGTCAATAGCTTTAAAAATGTATCGGTTTTGTGCTCTATTGTACGATGTTTGTCCAAATATCTCGATTCCGCAAAGTTCGAACATTTCTCTAACTTTTGTATAGCTACCTCCACCTACACAAATGGCCCAAGACAGCAAAATGTTACCAGCTGGATAGTTTTTGATTTTTGGCTGGCTTTCCCATAGCTTCATATGATGTGCAGCAGAGCATGTAGAATAGACAGAAACCATAGTTCCAATTATTTGTTTGTCGATTTTTTTTATTTTTGAAATAAAGTCTGGATCTGGACACCGCATTTGAAACAGCAATTGGTCCAGGCTGCTTTCAAAAATAATATTTTTTGTTTCTTTTACTAAATTTAGGGGACTTGTCAGTGTTTCTTCTGTTTCTCTGTCTTCGACACTTTTGCAAATACTAATGTCATCTTTTTGTGGTGAATCAGACACATGGAAAGTTGGGTCCTCATAATAGGCCAATTTTCTTTTTGGTCTGATTTCAGGACTGTCAACCTCTGACTGAAAAGGTGAATTGATCATTGTAGTTGTTTGTAAATTTGGTGTCAAGACAACTGAGGCTGATAGTGGCACCGAAGGGGGTGTCATTAAACCTGCCCCGGAACTGCAGTATGAACAATCTAAAGTTATTGATCTTCCACTTGCTATTTTACAATAACTTTCTTGTGATTCCGGGAGAGTGACATCAAAAAGGGCTGTTTGTGTTTCTGCATTTTTCTTTAGCACTTTAGTACATTGGTATGTACATGTTGTGCTGCAAACAGAAGATTTAGATGTTCCTGCCATCATGTAATTCAATTGTCGAATTTGGTTCAGTCTCGTGTTCCATTTATTTTCGGATGGTGTCTTTGTAGATGTTTCATTAAAAATTGTCGGGACCGCTTCGGCTTTTAATTTTCTTTTTTTTCTTTGCCCAATAAAACAATTACTGTTGAAGTGTGCAGAACACATTCGATACAAGTTCCCACGCAAGTCTTCTTTGATTAATGGAATGTATTCCTCAATCATTCCTGGCTCCATACCTGCATTTTGAAGCCAAATTTTAATCGCTTGACTATCCTTAGGAAATGTATAGTAATTGGTATTGGGAGGATTGTTATGCGAACCACTGTTGTGGCTGCAAAATTGAGCAAAGCAGCTAGGCATTTCTATAGAATAAATAAGAGTAACATTAGTGGATGTAAAATAGATTATAACATTTATTCATTATTGATGATACTACAATGTATTAAATTTGTCCAAAAATATAAAAAAAAAATCCAAATTTATGGTAAAAATATATGTATTTTTAATTTTTTTTAATTATAAATAAATATAGATAAAATTGGAATAATAACAAATATTTTTCATACTACTTACATAAATTTAGAATTTAGATCTAGAATTAGGGAATAAAAAATAATTAAAGCTATCTAATTACATAATTAAAATATATAAATTCAATAATGAAATAAAAACAATGACAGATTAAATTTTAATTTTTATATATTTATTTAAATTTATAACATGAATTTTTTTTATATTGAAAATAAGTCTATTTACAAATTAAAATTTAGATTAATCAGATTTTAACTTTAATATAAAATTCGAACATAATAAATTACTAAACAAACGTTATTAACAAATCCAATTTTTTTAGGGATAGAGAGTAGAGAGACATAAAAAGTGAAAATATAGAGAGAAAGAGAAAGGGAAATAATGAGAGAATGAGCCAGTGTGTGTGAGAGAGAAAGAATGAGCGAGAGAGAGAGAGAAATAGACAGAATGAGAGAGAGACACACAGAATGAGAGAGACGCAAAGAGAGATAATGAGAAAGAGACACAGTGAGGGAGAAAGAGACAGGGTGAGAGAAAGAGAGAGAGAGTGGGAGAGAAAGAGAGAGGGAGAAAGAGCAAGAAAGAGAGAGGGAGGAGTGAGAAAGGGACAGGGAGAAAGAGAGAGGGAGAAAGAGAGAGACAGAGAGAGGGAGAAAGAGAGACAGAGAGAGGGAGAAAGAGAGAGAAAGAGAGAGAGAGGGGAGAGAAAAAGGGAGAGAAAGAGAGAGGGAGAAAGAGTGAAAAAGAGAGAGGGAGAAAGAGCATGAAAGTGAGAGAAAGAGAGAGGCAGAGGGAGAGAGAGAGGGAGAGAGGAAGAGATAGAGAGAGAGAAGGAGAGAGAGATAGAAAGAGAGAGGGATAGGGATCGAAAGAGAGAGGGAGAAAGAGAAAGTGGGAGAGAGAAGGGGAGAGAAAGAGAGAGAAAGAGGGAGAGAGAGGGAGAGAAGGGGGAATGAGAGAGGGAGAGAGAGGGATAGAAAGAGAGAAAGAAAGGGGGAAATGAGAGAGGGGAATGAGAGAGAGGGAGAAAAAAAGATAGAGGGAGACAAAGAGAGAAAGGGGAGAAAGTTAATGAGACAGAGGAGAGAGAGACAGAAAGAGAAAAAGAGAGAGAGACACACAGAAAGAGAGAGGGGGGAGAGAAAGAGAGAAAGAGAGAGTGAGAAAAAGGAAGAGAAAGATAAAGAGGTAGAGAAAGAGAGAGAGTGAGAGAAAGAGAGTGGAATGAGAGAGAGAGAGGGAGAGAAAGAGAGAGGGTGAGAGAAAGAGAGAGGGAGAGAGAGAGAGAGAGTGAGAGGGGTAGAGAAAGAAAGTAGAATGAGAGCAAGAGAGAGGGAGAGAAAGATAGAGAGGTAGAGAATGAAAGAGAAGGAAAGAAAGAGAGAGTGAGAGAGGGAGAGAAAGACAGAGAGACGGAGAGAGAGGGATAGAAAGAGAAATAGAGTGGAATAAGAGAGAGAGAGAGAAAGAAAGAGGGAGAAAGAGAGAGGGAGATAAAATAGAGAGGGAGAGAGAGAGAGAGAGAGAGAGAGAAAGAGAAGGCGAATGAAAGAGAAAGAGAGGGAAAGAGACGGAGAGAGAGGGATAGAAAGATAAAGATAGGGTACTGAGAGAGAGAAAGAAAGAGAGGGAGAAAGAGAGGGAAAGAGAGGGAGAGCGAGATAGAGAGAGAGAGAGGGAGAGAGAGAGGCGAATGAGAGAGAGGGGAATGAGAGAGAGGGAGACACACACATTACAGCAAAAAAATATATTAAAAAAACCATACAACTTTTAACTAACAATATATTTTGAATTTGAAAAGAACAAATCCAATTGTCAAAGTGAGAGAGGGGGGGTAGGAGAAAGGAATTAGAGAGAATGCGAGAGAGAGAAAGAGAGAGAAGGAGAGAGAGGGAGAGAAAGAGAGAGAGAAGGAGAGGGAGAGAAGGAGAGAGAGGGAGAGAAAGAGGGAGACAGAGAGAGAGGGTTAGAAAGAGAAAGATAGGGTACAGAGAGAGAGAGAGAAAGAGAGAGAGAAGGTGAACGAAAGAGAAAGAGAGAGAAAGAGAGGGAAAGAGACGGAGAGAGAGGGATAGAAAGTTAAAGATAGGGTACTGAGAGTGAGAGAAAAAAAGAGAGGGAGAAAGAAAGAGGGAGAAAGAGAGAGAAAAAGAGGGAGAGAGAGATAAAAAGAGAGAGAGGGATAGAAAAAGAGGGGAAAGAGAGAGAGAGAGAGAGAGGGGGATAGAAAGAGATGGGGGTAGGATAAAGGAATTAGAGACAGAGAGAATGCGAGAGAGAGAAAGAGAGAGAAGGAGAGAGAGAAGGAGAGGGAGAGAAGGAAAGAGAGGGAGGGAGAGAAAGAGAAAGAGAGAAAGAGGGAGACAGAGAGAGAGGGTTAGAAAGAGAAAGATAGGGTACAGAGAGAGAGAGAGAGAGAAAGAAAGAGGGAGAAAGAGAGAGGGAGATAAAATAGAGAGGGAGAGAGAGAGAGAGAAAGAGAAGGCGAATGAAAGAGAAAGAGAGAGAAAGAGAGGGAAAGAGACGGAGAGAGAGAGATAGAAAGATAAAGATAGGGTACTGAGAGAGAGAAAGAAAGAGAGGGAGAAAGAGAGGGAAAGAGAGGGAGAGCGAGATAGAGAGAGAGAGAGAGAGGGATAGAAAGAGAGGGGAATGAGAGAGAGGGAGACACACACATTACAGCAAAAAAATATATTAAAAAAAACATACAACTTTTAACTAACAATATATTTTGAATTTGAAAAGAACAAATCCAATTGTCAAAGTGAGAGAGGGGGGGTAGGAGAAAGGAATTAGAGACAGAGAGAATGCGAGAGAGAGAAAGAGAGAGAAGGAGAGAGAGGGAGAGAAAGAGAGAGAGAAGGAGAGAGAGGGAGAGAAATAGAGAAAGAGGGAGACAGAGAGAGAGGGTTAGAAAGAGAAAGATAGGGTACAGAGAGAGAGAGAGAAAGAGAGAGAGAAGGCGAACGAAAGAGAAAGAGAGAGAAAGAGAGGGAAAGAGACGGAGAGAGAGGGATAGAAAGTTAAAGATAGGGTACTGAGAGAGAGAGAGAGAAAGAGAGGGAGAGAGAGAGAGGGGGGGATAGAAAGAGATGGGGGTAGGATAAAGGAATTAGAGACAGAGAGAATGCGAGAGAGAGAAGGAGAGAGAGGGAGAGAAAGAGAGAGAGAAGGAGAGGGAGAGAAGGAGAGAGAGGGAGAGAAAGAGAGAAAGAGGGAGACAGAGAGAGGGTTAGAAAGAGAAAGATAGGGTACAGAGAGAGAGAGAGAAAGAGAGAGAGAAGGCGAACGAAAGAGAAAGAGAGAGAAAGAGAGGGAAAGAGACGGAGAGAGAGGGATAGAAAGTTAAAGATAGGGTACTGAGAGAGAGAGAAAGAAAGAGAGGGAGAAAGAGAGAGAAAGAGAGGGAAAGAGAGGGAGAGAGGGATAAAAAGAGAGAGAGGGATAGAAAAAGAGGGGAAAGAGAGAGAGAGAGAGAGAGAGAGGGGGATAGAAAGAGATGGGGGTAGGATAAAGGAATTAGAGACAGAGAGAATGCAAGAGAGAGAAGGAGAGAGAGGGAGAGAAAGAGAGAGAGAAGGAGAGGGAGAGAAGGAGAGAGAGTGAGAGAAAGAGAGAGGGGGATAGAAAGAGAGGGGAAAGAGAGAGGGAGAGAGAGGGAAAGAAAAACAGAAAGAGAGGGGAATGAGGGAGAGGTAGAGAAAGAGAGAGAGGGAAAGAGAGAGATAGAGACATTACAACAAAAAATGTATACAAAAACATTTTTAATAACAATATGTTTCGAATTTGAAAAGAACAAATCCAATTGTCAGAGAGAAAGAGAGAGGGGGGGCAAGGAGAATAGAATGAGAGAGAGACAGAGAGAATGAGAGTCAGAGAGAAAGAGAGAGAGAGGGAGAGAAAGAGAGCGAGAGAGAATGAGAAAGAGAGAAAATGAGAGAGAGAGAGAGAGAGAATGAAAGAGAGGGAATGATAGAGAGAGAGAGAGAGAATGATAGAGAGGGGAATGAGAAAGAGAGCGAGGGGAATCAGAAAGAGAGGGGGAATAAGAGAGAGAGGGGGGGTGAGAAAGAGAGAGAGAGAGGGGGGGATCAGAGAGAGAAAGAGAGAGAGAGGGGGTGAGAAAGAGAGGGGGGGATGAGAGAGAGAGAGGAATGAGACAGAGAGAGAGAGAGAGAGAGATTTTACACACAAAAAAACATAAAAATTAACAAAAACAATATATTTTATTATGGTTTTGAAATGCTCAAATCCAATTGTCTGAGAGAGAAGAACGAGAGAGAGGGGAACGAGCGAAAATGAGAGAAAGAGGGGAACGAGAGAAAAGTGGGTATAAAGGAGGAGGGAGGGGGTAGTAAGGATGAGGGAGGGGGATATTAAAGATGAGGGAGTAGTAAGGATGAGGGAGGGGGGAGTAAGGATGAGGGAGGGGGGAGGTGGAGTAAGGATGAGGGAGGGGGGGTGTTGTACGGGGGGAGGGGCATTTAAGGATGGAGGGAGGGGGTTGTAAGGATGGAGGGGGGGTGGGATGGAGGGGGGGTGGGATGGAGGGGGGAGGTGGGGTAGTAAGTAGGAGGGAAGAAAAGTGTATTAACTAAATTGAACACATTTAAAAATTAATTGATACATGTTAATAGGATCATACTTTGGCATGGTTTTGAAAAATCAATTCCACTTGTTTTTTCAATCTATGGGATAATAAAAAATGAATCAAAATAAAAAACAAATACATTTTACCATATACATGATGATGAAAGTGTATGGTCATACATACATATATATATATATATATATATATATTTTTTTTTTTACACTTAATATATTACCTGAATTGGAAGCTGTAGATCAAAAAGATAAGCAGACCGAGAAGTATGATACCAGTTCTTCAGTATCTGTAAGGTCAAAAACAATTGAAATTCCCACGTCACTTCCGGTTTTGAAGTAACGTGATTCCGTTGACAGAGGGAGGGACCGGATGCGGGCGCTGAGTCGGAGCTGAGTCGGAGCCGAGGCTGAGCCCATGAAGCCCGCGAGTCTCCCCCCCGAGATGGTCGGTTGGAGAAAGGCCGTCTCGCATCTCCTGACTCTGTGCTGACCTACCCCCCCACCTATCGCCTGCATGATCCCGCTGCGGGCACCATCGTGGTTACCGTGGCCAGGACGAGTGGAAGTTCCCCGTTCTTCAGAGCGCCGGGCACGCGCCTGTCTCCTCGTGCTTCCAGTGCACCAGGACAGCTGAGCTGAGCCACTATCCTAATCAACGGGATTTGGCACCTGATCCCTGGAGCCCGCACAAGTATAGGGATAGAGAGAGAAGGATGCTGGAGACGGGGAACAGATCTACAAAACTAGCACGTAATCTTAGCAACTGATTACATTATGTGGGATTAAACGCTATAATAGAAGGAGCACAGTGATGTTAGAAGCACTGACAGACATACAGTAGGTGTCCGGGTCATTGTGTGCCCGGAAAATTACAAGTATATGGCATGTGTATAGACGGACACTGATACTGCTACAGACTGACACTGACACACTGATGGCAAAGAAGGTTTTGGTGATTGTCTAATGGTTTAATTTAGCTACCTCTGCCACGAACGGAGTGAGAATTATACTGTGTTGGGAAAGCCAGGAAAAAATAAAAAAGCAGAGAAAAGGTCTCCGGGTTTTTGCAGTAATACAGAGACTCGTTTACACTTGAAAATACAGAGACTTGAGTACACTGGAAAATACTGAGACTTGCTTACATTTGAAAACCTGTCTGTGTGCTGTGGGGTATTGAGATATGAAATAATGATGAGCACTTAGACTCGCCTGCATAGGTGGATGCGTATAGGCCTGCAATACTTACCCTGAGTCTAAAATAAAGTACTGTGATAGTATGGTGTACTGATCGGGAAGCGGAGATTAAATTAGGGGTCACCTGTACAAATCGCCCAAATTAAAACGCCTGTGTTAACAAGAAATGAGAGGTAAATCAGTGAAAGGGGCCGCAGCGAACCCTCCCAGGTTAAGTGCAAGCCCAGGAACCATTTAAAAATATATGGTGCAAGAAGGGAGTAAAGAAAGCCCGGGTAAACAAGTGGCGGCTAAAAATAAAACATCAGAAGGCAGCCAAAAGTCTGGATCGAGAAAACAGTTTGAAGATGCAGAAACCAGCTTAGCAGGTACCGAGGTACCCATGGTATCAGAGGAAGAAGCTAGAATGGAACCTAAACAAAAAAAAACAGCTACCAACTAAGAGTGAAATGGCAGAAATGTTCGCGAGATTGGAAACATTTATATGGTTCAATTAGATTTTATTAATTTTCTTTCAACAGATATATAAGACAGAGTAACAAAAAGAAATGAACAATGCCAGTAACCTGACATCAGGTCTCCTGGTATATTGAAATATAAAAATACAAAATTCAGGGTAGTGCAATCACGTGATCGAACTATGATCACTTAAAACATAACTTTATATGAAACCCGTGCATGTGCGACAGTTGATTCATGAGTTTTATGTACCCTGGTCCGGGGAGCCCCATTGGGAACCTTCTACAACCTCGGACACAGGGTAAACCAGTAAAAAAACTGAAAGTTATAGCAGTCACATATATTGTCTAGAGTAAAGTGCAATAAGTTTTAACATGCAGAGGGTAAGGAACCAAAATGAACCCTCATAGAGGGTAAGCAAACTTGCAGCATAGATTGCAACAATAAAAGGTCAAAGGAGACCAAAGAAGGACAATTAAAAGGAAATCAGAAAGGCAAGAAAGAGAAAAATAGTTTGTAGAAGGACAGGGAGGGGGAGGGGGGAGGGAGGGAGACAGCGAACCTCGGTCCATGAAACCAGACATAACGCCTGACCGAAATTTTGCGGAAAGGCTATATGTAATCCTTAGGAGGAATTTGTCTCCGTAAGTCTCTGCTTGAGTTTGTCTGAAGTGGAGTAATGCCTCCACACACTCCAGATATATGAAAATTTGGCTTGTTTGTCAAGAATATTAGCTTGCATTTCTTCCATTAACATAATGTTGTTTATTTCGTTAACCCACTCAACCAAGGACGGAGGCGTGACGGTTTTCCAATGTCTAGGTATAAGTTGTCTCCCTGCACTGATGAAGAACTTCAATAAACTGTTTTTTTGTGACTTTATGATGCCAGGAAGAATGGAGAGAAGGGCAATGGTAGGAGAAAGAAGTAAAGGCTTGTCATAGATATCTGAGTAGATCTGGAAAATCTGTGTCCAGAATGGTAGAAGCACGTCACACTCCCACCAAATATGGAGATTGGTGCCTTATATAGAGTTGCATCTCCAGCACATATCTGAACTGGAAGGGAATATGACCCTTAGTGTAGTGGGGACCCGATACCACCTGGATAGGATTTTATAGTTTTTCTCCTGCATATAGCTTGAAATTGAGGTCTTATTAGTGAAGAGAAAAGCTTTACTCCATTCTGCCTCGGATATTTCAATCCCAACCTCTGTTGACCATTTTGTAGTGTAGTTAGGAAGGGCTCCATGAGTGTGATCTAAGATCAATTTGTATATAAGGGATAAAGTGTGTCGTGGAGTCTCAGTTAGAGTACAGAGTTGTTCAAACCCAGTCAGAGGCCTATGGATTTGCCTAGAGACGTGGATCTGTTTACAGTAAGCGTTAAGGTGTCTACGAGTGAGCCAAATCACTTTGGAAGTTACCTCTGTTGGGGTAGATGTAAAGGTACCTAGGGTGGCGTCAACAAAATGCCGAGCCGTGGGCCAAGAGTCTCTATTGTAATTGTCTATAAGATGGGTGGAGTGACCTTCGGGAAATTTTGGGTTGTCAAACAAAGGGGTAAGTAGGCTGGGTTCAGAAGACAGTGAATAGTTGGATTTCCTCCAGTACCAAATTGCCAGGGCGTCTCTCGTAAGGGGGGGACAGCATCGTGATTGATTTGAATGAATGATCAAATCCCCAGAGGAGCGCTCTTAGATCATACGTGGAGAGGTCTTGCTCTACTAATGTGGTAGCTTTGGTCATGGGGCGGGGGAACCATTCGAGGATACGGGAGATAACTGCGGACGTATGGTATAACTCAAAGTCAGGTAAACCTAACCCACCTTTTGTGATTGGGAAGCATAGAAGTTTATGTCTGAACCTCGGGTGACTACCTTTCCAAACAAATCGGATGGCCATTGACCTGAGGGAACGGAAGAAGGCCGAGGGGAGAGCTATGGGGAGGGCCTGGAATAAGTATAGGAGTTTGGGGAGAATATCCATTTTTAGTGCGTTAATACGACCCACCCAGGACATAGCTAAGTCCATTCGTTCTTCCGTTAGGTGTCTGAGTTTTTGGAGCAAGGGGCTAAAGTTCAGGTCATATATGTCCGAGAGGCGTTTAAGGATAGCCGTACCTAAATAAGAAATTGAATTTGGTTTCCATTGAAATGAAAAATTAGATTGAAGGGCAGAGAGTGTGGATTGTGATAGGGAAAGGTTAAGAGCCTCCGTTTTGGAGATATTTAATTTGTAATTACTGAAGCGGCCAAATCTGTCTATCTCTGATAGAATTGAGGGTATGGAAATATGGGGTTTGGTTACATACAAGAGAAGGTCGTCTGTGTATAGAGAAAGTTTGCAGTGAGATCAGGGGGTCTGTAAGCCCTGTATATTGGGATTAGATCTAATAGCTTGGGCAAGATGTTCAATCACCAGAGCAAACAGGAGGGGGGAAGGGGACAGCCCTGCCTGGTGCCGCTAGTAATCGTAAAATTACGTGATTGGGTACCATTAACTAAGACCGTGGCAGAGGGTGTAGAGTAGAGCGACATTATGCGTGTCAACATTCTTGGACCTAGACCTATTTGGGAAAGTGTAGACTGAAGAAAAGACCAACTGACTCTATCAAAAGCCTTCTCTGCGTCACACGAGAGAAGACAGGCTGGAATGTGGTGACGTTGAGCAAAGGTGATTAAGTGTATGGTCTTGGTGGTATTGTCCCTGGCCTCTCAACCAGGGACAAAACCCACCTGATCTTTGTGTATTCATTTCTGAAGCAGAGGGGAGATACGGTTAGTGAGTATTTTGGCATATAATTTTAGGTCGATATTTAGAAGGGATATCGGTCTATAATTAGAGCAAATGGACGGGTCTTTTCCGGATTTAGGAATGACTACAATTTGGGCTTGAAGAATGGAAGAGGAGGAAGCAATCTTCCCATCAAATGCGTTAAAAGCGTTTGCTAGTAAAGGGGACAGTTGTGGTGCAAAAAATTTATAAAAACGGGAAGAAAACCCATCTGGGCCTGGGCTCTTACCATTCTTGAGATTTTTTATGGCGGAGAGGAATTCCGTATCAGATAAGGAGGCCTCCAGGTCCTCCGAATTGGACACAGAAAGAGGTGGAAGTGCCGTTTCCTGTATATAGGAGGATAAGTCTATCGAGGTAGGTGAGGATGACGGAGTTTGAGGGGTGAGGTTATATAATGTGGAGTAGTACTGGCGGAACTCTTCGGCAATAGCCGTGTTCTGTCCGATTTTACCTTTGGTGGAGGAATTTATAAACTGAATTGGTCTTCTAGCTTGGCGGGGCTGAAGGGTAGATGCAAGGTGTCTGCCGCACTTGTTAGCCTGGGAGTAACAAGTGAAATGGCCTTTATCTCGGGCTATAAGAGATCTCTCTGCGAAAATACGCAAGAGATCCCTTCTTGCATTAGAAAGTTCTAGAAGAGTCGAATTAACAGGGTTATTTTTGTGTGATTCTTCCAAGTTGGCAATGACGGCGAGAAGGCGCGTCGTGTCTGCATTACGCTCACGCTTCAGTCTAGCCCCGTGTTGGATAAGTTTGCCTCGAAGTACGCATTTGAGGGCTTCCCATTTCGTGAATGGATTAGTGGTGTCATGATCGTGATCTGAAACAAAATGCTTAATGGACTGTGCTATGTCCTGAGAGCATACCGAGTCACTCAAAAGATTGTCATTTAGTCTCCAAGATGCGTTTCGATTACGTGTGGGAGTGTGTCCTAGACTCATGTGAATAGGGCCATGGTCTGACCAAAGAGTGATTAGATGGAAGCGGAGGGCGAGAAATCTAATAAAGATTGAGAAATAAAGAGATAGTCTAGTCTCCCGTAAGTGGCATGTGCAGGTGAGTAAAAGGTGTAGTCTTTAGTAGTAGGGTGTAGCATCCTCCATACATCTACAAGAGATAAGTCAGATAGGAATGTTCTCATTTTGGTCAGGGAGGTTGGGGAAATCGAGGACTTACCAGTTGAGGAGTCAAGACGAGGTATCAAGGTGGCATTGAAGTCCCCTCCTAGGATCATGTTGACTGTGCAGAATTTTTTCAATCGGGATATCACAGAGGAGAGGAATTGTTGTTGGTTCTGATTGGAAGAGTATATATTAATAACAGTATAAATCATATTCATGTAAGACAATTTAAGGAAAATATACCTGCCTATCGGGTCTATATAGGTGTCAAGGACAGCCGGGGTAAAAGATGCGTGAAATGCTATAGATACACCTTTAGATTTTGCAGAAGGGTTGGTGCTATGGAACCATACAGGGTATTGCTTATAAAGGATTTGTGGGATTTTATCTGATCTAAAATGAGTTTCCTGTAAGAGGAGGATTTGCGTTCGCAATTTGTTAAAATGATACAGTATTTGCCGTCTCTTCTCAGGGACATTAAGACCCCTACAGTTTAATGAGGAGACTTTCAGGGCGGTTTGTGCTGCCATGAGAAAACAGATTTATTTGACATTAAAGATAAATTAGAAGGAGGTTCGCTGTCTCCAAAAAATAGACAAAGGGGGAGAGAGAGGGAGAAGGGGGACATCTAGTGGTGAAATAAAGGAAAGTGTGCAGATGAAGTAGAGGAAGATAAAGAGAAAAAGTGAAAAAAAGAAAAAAAAAGAAAAAGGGGTCGAAACAGCCTCACTACTAGTGTTGTTAACAACGTGTCAGCTAATACCCTTAAGGGTGCTGAAAGACCTAAGTGGGGGAACTGTGGTCAATGCAGAGAGGAGCCCGCACACACCGGGCAAAAAGAAAAAAAAAAATTTTCCGGATATAAACAAAATCTGAAAACATTAAGTAAAACATCTCAGAGCTCCACCATGCTGTGTAGGCATAAAACATTATACATAATATCCTAGGTGGACATAACCCCTATGGATAACCAAATACTTGAACAGCATGTGGAGCAATATTCCCAGCAACAAGTCATAAATCTATATGACAAAGGGTAACAAGGAGAGGGGGGGGAGAGAGAAGGGGGAAGGGTAGGGATGAGACATGGTTAGGGGAGAGCAAACAATCTTTTGGCGAATGGTGCTCGCGTAACGGACCACCGCCCGCCAAAAGGGTCATGAGGAGCAATCAAGAACATAAATCCTGTAAGGTAAAACAAATTAAGTTAGTAAACAAATGTCCCAAAGAAATTGCAGCTGTGGATGTCACCACTGGTCGACAACCTGTGGGAAAGAAAAAATTAACAATATGACAGGGGAGCGATCTCATCCATCAGTCGCAGAGGAAAAGTCCGACTTGGGCCTTTTATTCTTCTTCAATCATTTTTGCCAACCTGGTGCGGCCTTAAAGCCCAAGGTGGCTGCATGAATAGGCCAGTCAGGAATGGAGATCTGTGGTAGTTTAAAAGTTCCAAGGAACTTGGGGAGATCGCCCAGTGTGCGGAACGTTGCCGACTTCCCTTCATGAGATGCAGACAGATTAAAAGGGAAACCCCAGCGGTATTTGACCTGTTTAGCTTGGAGGGCTCCAGATAGGGGTTTCAGAGCCTCATGTCCAGAGTCAATTTGGAGATATCAGGGAGAAGAGACACTGGGGTGCCGTTGAAGTATATGGCTGATTGAGAGCGTGCAGCTTGGATGATGGCGTCTTTAACCGCATAGAGGTGGACTCTGCAGATCACATCTCTGGGGTGTTCTAGATTCGGATTCTTAGGGCCAAGAGCTCTATGGACATGATCGAGTTCCAGTGGGGTGTCTTTATCTTTCTGGAGGAGCTCATTGAACAAGCAGCGACTGCTGGTGCCAAATCTTTGGTTTTGACCGATTCAGGGAGACCGCGTATGCGTATGTTGTTACGTCTGGCCCTGTTTTCCTGGTCGTCCTGATGATACATCAGTTGTTGAATCTGGAGGGTATGCTCATGCAATATAGTGTCATGCGTTTGCAGGGTGGATGCAGTCTCCTCCATATTGTGTTCTACCTCCTCAATTCTGTTAGTGATATCTCTGCGAAGTTCAGTCATTTCTTGTTTGCATGAGCGCTCCAAGCGTTGCACACAGGCCTCAAAATCATGTCTGGTGGGGAGAGCTTTTATATATGCTTCCATGTCCCATCCACTATAGGATCTATGACATCCTCATCCCCATGTCAGGGGAATGACATGCAGACCGAACTGAGCCTGTTTCAGAGTCAGGGGGAGACCGGGGCCTTTGTCTGGTCTTCATATGTGGCGTGGAGCGCTGTGAAGCAGCTCCCTGTGAGGCAGCATGTGTGCCAGGGGTCTGGGCGGGCGCCATCTTGGACGATGGGGGGCCGGAACAATTGTGGCCCAAATGAGTGAAAAATCTATCAATGTCCCCTTCTGGATGTGGATCGGGGGTTTGCTGCCTGTCTCCCCCATCCCTCTTCCCCATAACAGACCTGGATGGCGTCGCTGGGAAACGCTGATAGCCTCGGATGAGCCGGCGTGTGCGGGAGCTCCTAGAAAAAGCATCTTACTCCTCCATGCGCCAAGCCACGCCCCCCTGGAAACATTTATAAAAGGAGAGATAGCAACCCTCCACGATGATATGAATCATATAGTAAAAAGGTTGGAAGACGTAAGTAAGGCTGGACATGCAGGGAGAGGAGATAAAAAAACTCAAGGCACAATTAAATGAGATGCAGAAAGACCAGTGGAACATATTATACAAAATCGAAGACCAAGAGAAACGGAACAGAAGGAAGCGTGGCTTCTTAAGAACATTACTTACTATCGGCCACACTTTGGTTTGTGTCTTCAAGCTGCTGCTATGGACATTTTTGGCTATATGGGTAACAGAAACATTGACCTTGCAGGTTTATTCAATCAAGAGGTAGTGACTAATACCCAAGATATGCAAGGCCTAATGAAGCAATTAAGACACACCATGGAAAAGCAATTAAGAGTGTGGTGGGATATAGCCACCTTAGAAACATACATTAATGCAAAAATGGCACAGAGGAGACTTAGGTGGGATATTAATCCTAATGATGGCATTGAGGATCCAGAACTCATGGAGGAATGGTATTCCTTCTTCAATGGGTGCGAAAACGAACTACTACATAAAATTATCAAAAGAAGAAGATTTAAATTAAAAGGGGTCGAGGCGCACATAGTGGAAATAAAAAATCAACTACTACCTTTTGTAAACCAAAAGGAATATAAAGATAAAGATAAGGAGCTTCAAGACATTATTAAGAAATATGATATTAACACACAGGCAAAGAAATTAAAGAAAAACAAACGAGATGTGGCAGACTACAATAATATTAAAGTCTACAAATGGCAGTCAGCTAACCTAGAGGTGGAAGATACACCAGTGGAAGATGTGCCCTATGAAGGGGATACCTCTATTGACACATCCATGGATGAACCAATCTATAGCCCTCCACAACCTATGACTAGGACTAACTCTAGGCCTCTGAGCCATTCAACGTATAGAACACCCAACAGGCTCCTAGGCAGACCAGAAAATAGAAGAATACATCATCAGCCAACCAATCAGTACAGAACTCCACGTACACCAAGATATAATATATCTACGTATAACAGATGTTCAACACTAACAGAACATGGTTACCCCCATAATGGGAGAGAACATGGTGAATTTGGAGGTCCTTCAAATAGACGGAATTATGGAGAGGAAAAGGTTTTTCCCAGGGGAGGCCCACGAGACAAACAACGAGGAAAATGGAAGGCCTGTGTCCCCTACAGAAACCCAACATGGAGAGGAAGAAATGGAAACAGGGGAGGATACGGATACCCATCGGAAGACCACCGTCAAGGAGAATACCAAGAACAGGAAATATACGAACATCCCAGGAGAGATTGGAACAATCAGCAAGGAAGGAATACAGAACCAACTCAAAGACCCATAGAAAGAGGAAACAGACCAGAGGAACCAGAGGGGGGAAGAAGAAAAAGAAGAAGGGAGTATTAGGAAAGGGAATCTACAACCTCAGCAAGGTCCAGTTTACTGATGAAAAAATGAAGATCCTGGACTTAGGACTAAAGTATGCGCCAGAGAAACCTTTGGACAAATTTGAAGCTTATATAGATCTGCAAAAATTCATGAGAAAGCTCAACCTCAAAAAACACTTTGCGTTAAATGAGGATACACGAATAAAGAAAGAGTCACCCTATGTACAGACTCAACTTAAAAATAGGTCCATCTTCAACCCAAACACTCCAGGTAATCAATGCATGACAGCATTTAAAAAAATGGTAGAAGACGACCTGAGGAAGTTAGAAAAAAACAACAATCACAAAGCTAAAAAGATTTGGAGAACAATTAAGGCACTAAGTAAGAACAAGGAAGTGGTCATTCGACCAGCAGATAAGGGGGGAGGACTGGTAATCCTCAATAAAGAAGATTATGAGGAAGAAATGGAAAATCTGCTAAAAGTGGAAAATACATACAAAAAGTTAAAAGGGAACCCCAAAAGGATGTACGAGAAAAGATTGAAGGCCTTTGTGCGAAAAGGTAAAAACAGTGGAATATTAGATACCCAAGAAGCGGAATATCTGGTGTCCAATTCTACGAAGACCCTGGTAATTTACTACACCCCTAAAATTCATAAGAGGTTGGAAAAGCCCCCCGGGAGACCCATCGTCAGTGGGATAAATTCAATCTTTTCGAGGCTAGATGAATATCTGGATAAGTTTTTAAAACCATTGGTATGCAAAGGAAAATCCTATTTATGTGACAGCTCACAACTCCTACAGGATATACGTGAAATAAGTGGAGTTCAGAACCACATACTAGCAACAATTGACGTAAATTCTCTCTACACTAGCATCATGCAAAAAGATGGGTTATTAGGTGTAGAGAAAGCCCTACATGAACACACTAGGATGAAACAAGCACAAATCGATTATATATTGGAGGGCTTAGAGCTTGCGATGAGCTGTAACTATTTTTGGCACAACCATAGTTATTACGTACAGCAAAAGAGAGTCGCAATGGGGGCACGCTATGCACCAAGCGTAGCAAACCTGCTTATGAATATGTGGGAGGAGGAATATCTATATGCAAGAAACATCCCCCAACTCAAATTCTATCGTAGATATATCGACGATCTTATCATAATCTGGGAAGGTACACCTGAGGAGCTTGAAGAATTTCTTGAAAATCTGAATACCAACAGATATGGCCTTACGTTTACGGGTAAATGGAGCCACCAAAAAATTGAATATCTGGATTTGGAGATTTTTAAAAATGAAGACAAATTATATACAAAAACCTACTTCAAGGCTACAGATAAAAATGGTTACATACCCATTAACGAAAATATTCCAAAAGGACAGCTACTAAGACTACGGAGAAACTGTGATACCATGGAGGACTTCCTAATGCAAGCAGATAGGCTGATTGAACAATTCCATGAAAAAGGCTACAGTATGGAAAGGTTGATACAGGTAAAAGCTGATGTAGCAAGTATGAACAGAAACAACTTGTTTAAAAAAACGGAAATAAGGATAAACCAATGGATTCAGCATTCATAACAGGATATAATAGCCAATATAAAAATCTAGAGCATATCTTCAAGAAATACTGGCCTATCCTTAAGGAAGAAAGAGTGCTAGCTAAGATATTGCCGAACAAACCAAATTTCATCTACAGGAAAGCTCCCAACCTCCGTGATCACCTGGTCCACAATGTCATCAATCCCCCTAAGCAGATACAGATTTTTCCAAACCTGAAAGGTTTTTATAAGTGTCAAAAATGTCTACCTTGTAGGGTTAGCAAAAAGCAGCCCCGCAAAAAAGAAACGTCTAGATCTAAGGTTGACCAGAGAGAATATAAGATTAAAAACCTCATCATGTGTCATAGCACCCATGTGACATATGTCATAGAATGTCCTTGCCACCTCCAGTATGTGGGGAGAACCACACGTCCCCTATATGTAAGGATACGGGAGCATATTAAGAATATAAGAAAGGGATTCCCTAAACATAACTTGTCACGCCATTTTGATCAGGCGCATAATAGAGACCCATCAGGCCTAATTTTTTATGGCATTGACTCTATTAAAGAACACTGGAGGGGAGGTAATAAAACCACCCTCATGTCGCAAAACGAGACAGCCTGGATATATAGGTTGGGGTCCCTAGCCCCTAGGGGCCTCAACCTAGATATAGATCTCAATTGCTTTATAGCCAACCCATGAAGTGATTTGTATACCTCACACCCCCGAAAAAATGGGATGACCCCATGCTGAAGCTTCATTGGAGACACTATGTCCTCCTGGATACCTGGTACCAGCTGTGACCTAGTCCTCTATAACTACGGTAACCCCTTGTCTACTGGGTGAGACCATACACCTTCATAATATATAGCACATAGAGCACACAGCACGGATTACTGTAAGGCCTAGGGAGGCCTCTCTTAAATTATTTCTCTTAAAGGATTTATCTTATACATATACCACTTTAGCACTATATCCCAATTAGCACATAGGCCAATTTATAAATTTATTTCACACTTATTAGTTTATACGCTCCACAAAATAGTGTATGCAAATACACTCACATACGTGCAAACACAGACATTTGTTATATATTAGAACACTAAGGTCCTCATCACTTTTATAAATGGTGGCCCTAAGAATTGAGCACTTGCCATTAAAAAGATTGCACGGTTAAAATTAGATGACATACCTGGATATATATTACCTGGTTATATATTTTCCATGCATCTATGTCAGATATTCAAGTAAGGTAGTTCTTATAGGTACCCATATAGACCGGACTCTCATCCCTTACCCCCCTGATGTCGCCAAACTTTGACGACATTTGGGATTAGTGGAGGGCCTGGCTGGTATGGTATATGAACGTAAACAGGTAGTTTATAAATACCCCCCTCTTGACAGATGGTGTCTTTGTGGGTGGATATGACACATGGGTAAACGTATTGCAATACATTTACACTGATGACCCCCCCTTGTGTCCCTCTTCGGGTTGCCAGGGAATCCCCTTTAATGTTAATCACTGGGGTCATTTTTGGCACATTCCTGTATGTATGGGTAATGATGTATTCGGAATATTTGTTCATTTTTATTTATTATATTTTAGCTTTAATATATATATTTTTTTAATTTTATATATTTTTTATTTTTTTTATTTTAAAATTACTTATTAACTTGTATATAATGACAGGTGAATTGGATACCTATATGCTGTTGTTCTCAATATGCCCAGTTATATTCTACTCTATATTCCCATAAGGCCCCTTTCACACATGCGGACAGTATGTCCGTATTTCATCCATCCGTTTTCGGATGAAATACGGCCATACATGCATCCCTATGGGATAGCGGGTGTCAGCGGATGTACATCCGCTAACACCCGATGTCGTCCGCCTCCGCTCTCGTCCGATTCTGCGGACGGAAGAAAATCCTATTTTTCTATCCGTCTGCAGAGCGGATCGGAGGAACACGGACAGACGGTCCGTGTTCCTCCGATCCCCCATAGGGGAGAGCGGAGATCTGACAGGGCGGTCCCTGCACAGTGTGCGGGTCCCGCCCTGTCATCTGCCTGCTCAGCTGGGGAAAGCGGAGCGATCCCCGCTGAGCAGCGGATAAACACGGGGCGAATCAACACGGATCCGTCCCGTGTGAAAGGGGCCTTATATATCTATGAATCTGTTGTTTATCGTGGTAGTAATGTTTGTTATACTGGTCTTATTGTATGCTGAGATATGAGGGATCGGACTGCCAATAATACAATACACATGTATACTTTATGTGAATATAGGGGAGAGCGTCATTTGGATGTCTGTAATGCTTATCCACACAGTAATTCTAATTCAGCCGGGTGGAGAAAATCTCCACCTTTTGACATCTGATATTTACCTTTATCCGCCCCCTAAGGATACATGATTGGCATTGGTGCCTATATCCCGAGGGGCGGGACAGACCCGGACGCTCCCCTCATAAAACTCTCAGTGCGCAGTAGCGTAGTACCGTCGCTGAGGACGTCAAGTGACAAAGCGGGCACGACGGAACTACGCATACTATGTCACTTCCTGCAGATGAGTGGGTGGAATGCAGGTGCAGCGCACAGCTGTTACATCCCCTATCTCGGTATATGCATCGGATACAGTGACTTTGTTTGTACTATTGCCGGAATCTGTTTGTTATCCTACCTCAGCGCTTACTGGGTGGGAGGACACACTCCCTTTTTTGGATTCTTCGGATTTTTTTTGTTTGTGTTTTTATAGATGTTTTTTTAAATAAAAGTGGTTTGTACTTTATCACATGGTGCATGAGGGTATTGCTGCATCCTTATCCACCTGGATATATCTGAGGCACCCATGACAAGCAACAGGGAGCAGTGAAGCCCATCCAAGTATTACATGCCTAATACCCCTGCAGGGGTTCCAGGAGTGGGTGAGTAAGCAATTTGAAGGGGGAGCACAAAGTCACCTGACAACATTGTATACACGAAAGTCACTCTTGGAACGTCCTGACCTGTTGCAGTGAAAAACGCATGGGACTATTGCATTTATTGTGATTCAACTGTTGCAAAATATACTGGATCTGGATCATAATATATGAACTGTGAAGCACTTTGCCAATTTGATGCATGCACATATATGGTTGATATAATTTTTCACCTAGGAATCAGCACACATCACCATAATATGTTTACTGTAATTTAGAATATGTGTTTCCAGTTGGTTTGTACTATATATATATTCTTTTGATTACCAATGGTGGGTATGGTTTTTAGTTTAGACACTGGGAGTTCGTCTAACAGTGCTATATAGCACATCCATTCAGCTATTTACCTATATACTATATATACCATTCTACTTACAGGTACATTAAACCTATCGGTATATGCACAAATATCTATAGTATAAGGAATTCTGAATGTCTCCTACCCACTTGCATTGGTTAGTAGTATCTTAAACCAACCCCCCCCTTATACATCATTGAGGAGATAAATAAGTGTGGTGTACGCGAAAGAAACAAAAAACACACATTTTTTTGGTGTTTCCTGTATATGCTCAGCAAACAGGTTTTCAGGTAGCGCCATTTTTCCCAAGGGCTTATAACATATACGATTGGCAAGGTACTCCTTGTGAGTGCTTTGCATAAGGGAGGCAGCAACCCGTTCCTTTACCATATAGACCTGTCCTAAAGCGCGGCTTCTTAAGAACATTAGGGAACAGAAGGAAGAACCTCAGGAATAGAGGTCTCCTGAAGATACAAGGAGAAAAGGAGGAATTGCAGGAAAAAAATAGACAAAATCTTTGGGCATATGATAAAGACATCGAGTACAAGTAGTAAAATTAAGTTTGAAAGAATACATCGGATCAGAAAACCTGCAGAGATAGCAGGGGATGTCCCAAGAAATGTCATCGCTAGATTCCACAACTTTCAAGATAAAGAACAGATTAGGGCATGTCTGAAAAACAACCAACCAGCGAAATATGGAGAGACAATCCTGCAGATCTTCCCAGACCTGGCAGCAGAGGCCTTGGCCAGAAGAAGAACCCTGCAACTCCTGCTTGTCCAGCTTAAAGCATATAACGTTCAATACTCATGGGGTTTCCCAGCCTGCCTAACAGAATGCAAAGAAGGTTGTTCTGCCGTGTTAAGATTCCCAGAAGATACACCAAAATTTTGTAATCGCTTAAATGTGCCATTAGTAGAAATCCCAGGCTGGTGGGAAAGAACTGAAAATTTAGAATGCTCTGAAGTATCGCAAGCATGGCAACCCATCCTTAACGATCAGAAGGGAAGAAGAAGTAAAATTTAAAGGAACTAAAAAACTAGACCCGGAGCATAAAATGTGTCTGAAAAGGCTAACAGGAAGGGGGCTTTTGGTACGGGGGAGGGTGGGGGGGCGCGTGGAGGGGGTCTGGGGGGGGGAGGTGAACGGGAACCCCCAATAAACTGGGGGGAGCAATGGTTCTGATGGTGGCCGACCCAAGTCCAACCTCTAGGGGGTTAACCGAGGGGCCGGATGGAGTAAGTGGGGCCTCGGTTTGCTGGGTCATGGGGAGACCTTTTTCCCCCAAGTGGGAGGGTAGGGAGGGGAGAGGGAGGGGTAGGGAGGGGTGGAGGGGAGATGGGTTAGAGAGGGCATTCACTATTTCGACTCCTACTCCTATGGTTGGTCTGGAACGGAAAATCTATTTCCATAATAAGAAAAGATGTCTAGCCTGAGCATGATTTCATATAATGTACGGGGTTTGAATTCTTCCATAAAGTGTGCAAACATAATGGGTGAATTGAAATATCTCAAAGCAGAGGTGGTATTGCTGCAGGAGACACATCTCTTTTGCGGTAAGAGTCAAAAAATTTTTTCAAAAGATTTCCCAGTTTGGTTCTATGGAGATTCTCCAATTAGTCGTGCAAAAGGAGTCGCTATAGGGTTTGCCGGGGGGGTAAGGTTCGAGTTAGAGGGGAGAATATCTGACCCTGAGGGGCGTTATCTTTTTTTGAGAGGCAAATTAAACGGATTTGAATGCTCACTGGCAAACATATACGGCCCTAATAAAAAGACCAATAGATATCTACTGGGGATTTTAACGACGTTTATGGAATTCAAGAAGGGGGGGCCATAATAGCAGGGGACTTTAATTTCTGTCTGTAACTGGGAAGAGACAGTATGTCCCATGCACGGGGGACAGGTGGGGTTTGGATGAACAAATTGAAAAAGAAGTTACATCAGTATCAACTTGTAGACGCATGGAGGATACAACACAGTAATGTAAGGGACTATACATTTTACTCCCCCCGTGCATGCGACGTACTCTAGGTTCAATTTTTTTCTGGTTGAGCACTGGCTACTCGAGGCTGTAACTAGCACAAATATTGGAACAATGACCTTCTCAGACCATGCACCCGTGAGTTTACAACTGAAAATCGGGGAGAGTCAAAAAAAGGGTAATATCTGGAGGTTAAATGAGGACCTCTTACATGACAAAGAAATTGATAAGCGATTAAAGGAAGAACTTGAACTGTACTTTAAAACAAATATTGCAGGGGAGATCTCAGAAGCCACAGTCTGGGAGGCTCACAAAGCCTATATCAGAGGTATTCTAATTATGGCCGGATCGGAGAAAAAAAAATAAAAAATAAGAGTGATAAGTTAGCCTTGACAAAAGAAATCCATGACTTAGAACAACAGCATAAGATAACTAGAGATGGGGAGGTGTTGTTAAAGCTATACGGGAAAAGAGAGGCCATGCGGGATCTAGTGGAACAAGAAACACGCAAGGTATACAATTTAATTTAAAAAGAAAGATATATAGGAGGAAATAAATCGGGTAAATTCCTGGCAAAGGCTCTGAGAAAAAAGAAAACTATTAACTACATAGAAAAAATAAAAACAATGACAGGGGATATCAGACATAAAACCAGAGATATTGCCAAAATATTCCAAGATCATTACGGGGGGTTATACGCAATTAATAAGAAAGATACTCAAGAAGAGAGGGAAAAAAAACAAGAGAAAATAAAAGCTTATTTAAAAGATATAGGATTATTTAAAATAGCAGAAACTAAAGAGTGCTTTAGAGGCCCCCATATCTGAAGAGGAGTTAAGAAAAATAATCCAGGAAACACCAGTTGCAAAAGTCCTGGTCCCCATGGACTGACAGTTTTATTTTACAAAAAATTTCAGGATCAATTAATCCCCAAAATGTGCTCTTATATGAACGGGATTGGGGATAAATGGGAGATGAGGAAGGAAGCGTTGGAAGCCAATATTGCCATTATCTTGAAAGAAGGTAAGAATAGCACGCTCTGTTCCAGTTACAGGCCCATATCACTCTTAAATGTAGATACGAAACTATTCGCTAAAGTTCTAGCCGAAAGGATGAAACAGATAATAAATGAGATCATACACCCAGATCAGGTTGGGTTTATACCAGGAAGAGAGGGGAGGGATAATGGTATCAAAACGCTCTTGGCAGTGCAGAAAATTAAAGACAGTGGAGTCCCAGGACTACTCCTGTCAATTGATGCTGAAAAAGCTTTTGACAGGGTGGACTGGGGCTTTATGCTGTGTACATTGGGGGAGATTGGGCTCGGGGATAGAATGATCAGATGGATAAAGGCATTATATTCCCGACCCACAGCGAGAGTGAATGTAAATGGTTTACTCTCGGAGCCATTTGAGATGTTCAATGGCACAAGACAGGGGTGCCCACTTTCCCCACTGATGTTTGTGTTAGCTCATGAACCCCTTCTTATAAAGATAAGGCAAAACACGGACATTAGTGGGATAAAAATTGGCAAAGAAGTTTACAAACTAGCCACCTTCGCAGATGATATTTTATTCTATGTTACCTGCCCAAGGACTACCCTTCCAAATCTGATCACTATCCTTAAAGAATACGGGAAGTTATCTAATTTTAAGGTAAACCCAGCCAAATCCGATACATTAGACATCAATAAAAGTACACCAGGGGAATACACATATCAAAAGTACTTCCCATTCATATGGGGGAAAAAAGAACTTAATTACTTAGGAGTTAAAATAACCACATCAAAGGAGACATTATACCAGGTTAATTTCGTGCCACTCCTTAATGAGATCAAGAAAGAGCTGAATAGAATCACAAGAGGTCAGCTATCATGAGGAGGAAGAATCAACTTATACAATATGGTAATCCTACCTAAAATTATATAGAAGATGCAAATGCTCCGAATCTCACTTCCACAAGTCTATCTAAAAACTTTGCACACTATGTTTTTAAGGTTTATATGGAGAGGGAAAAAACCTTGTATAAATTTCACACAGTTAAGTAAAGATAAGGCGAAGGGGGGGTGGGGGGCACCAGATATTAGAAAGTATTATGAGGCAATTGTTCTATCATGAATAATAGAATGGGTTAAAAATAATAATGAAAAACAATGGGTTAAAGTGGAAAGTACAATTAGTGAAGCCACAATGGGTAAGATAATTTGGATTCCACCGCATTTCAGAAAACTTAGCACGGATATACAGGACATCACAAGACATGTACTAACAATTTGGGATAATATGCACAAAAGGGAGCACTGGGAGTTTAATTCACCCTTAATTCCACTCAAGGATACAGAATATTTTGTACCGGGGATAGAGGACTTGTTTGGGAAGTGGATATTAGAGGAGGATGTTCAACTAAAGGACATCATGAGACAGGGTAAAATTTGCACATATCAGGAACTAAAAGATAAGGGCGAACTGCTGGTCATAGACCCATGGCGGTATAACCAATTGAATCATTTTATTAATACACTCCCGCAGCCAATTAGATCGGCCAAAAACCTACAGCCTCTGGATAAAATCTGTATGGAGAAAAATGGGAGGAGGGGGATCTCTAAGATCTATAAAGTATTAATAGAAATAAAGGGCACGGAGATCCCACCATTTATTAAGAGTGGGAGAAGGAACTAGATATTAAGCTTAAAGAGCCTGAGATATGGCAGATACTGAGGAGAATCAACGTCACGTCAGTCAACTGAAAGATGTTGGAGTTAAACTACAAGTGTCTGGCGGGAATGTATATTACTCCCGATAGAGCACATAAATTTCAGAGCGAAACATCACAACTCTGTTGGCGGGGGTGCCAAGATATCGGGACAATGGCGAATATATGGTGGCAGTGCCCACAAATTAAAAAATATTGGGAGGAGGTAAGGCGAATCATTCGAGAGATTACTAACATTGAAATCCCAGACAACCCATGGGGGTGTTTATTTCATGTGATCAGAATGCCCACGAAGATATACCTGAAAACGTTAATACCACAGCTCACAAATGTGGCCAAAAGTCTTATACCTAGATACTGGCAAGAAAAAGGAAGACCTACGTGACGGAGTTGGTTCAATAAAATAAATGAAATCCAAAGCCTAGAATACTTAAGGTTCAGTGAAGGGATGGGAATAGAAGACTTTGAGGTGAAATGGAGGGACTGGCTAGAGTATAAGTGCTCTCTAAGGTGTGCCGAGGCGATGGGGTGTGGCCCCAAAGCAGCTAGACTGACATCATTCAAGAAGGAGAGAAGAGTGGAGACTAGATCTGATAGGTGTAAAGGGGAGGAGGAGCTGGACATGAAGAGGGAGTGGGAGGGCAGGGGGGTTCTGGGGGGGGGGGTGAGTGGGGGCTATGGGGCTTTCTATGGGGCTAAAAATTTTATTTTTATTTTTTCTTACTTATTTGTGTTTCAAATTAGATAGAAATTGTAATAGTTTTTTTCTAATATATTATGAACGATTTTGGAAAAATCAGATTAAAATGCCACAATGATGTGATGACGAGTAGGGACGAGATTGAACTGGAAAGTTGAAACAAGTCTCTCGGAAAATTTCGCTGAGGCGGCAAAAAAACAAAAAAAAATTGAAATTAAATTTAAGAAATAAAAAAAGGGTTTTTAAAAATTGAAAATTGTTATTGACAATATCCAAAAAATTATGCAATACATTCATTAAAAAAATAACAAAAAAAAAACATTATAAATAAGTTATATTTTTAACATACCTTAAAATGTATTGCAGCTTTGATCGACGTAAACAAATATCTTCTTTTTGCATTAAGAATGAAAATACTATGTAATCTGAGTAGAAATAAATAAATTAAATAAAAAAGAAATACATACAATTAAATTGATCAACAGATAACATAAATTATTTTTTATAATAAAAAATAAAAATTATAAACAATAATATACTTTAAAAAATGCATTTAAAATGTTGTAATTAAATCTACTAACATAATATATTAAATGGAAAAATTAGATTTAAATAAAAACATTTTTTAATGATATACATTGTTTATGTTAAAACTAAAAAATATTATATTGCACTTTATATACACAATTTAATTATTTGTATATATTAAAAAAATATAATAATAATACACTTTGGTAATTAAAATATTTAAAATAATAATAATAATACTTTAAATACACACATATAAATTTTATGTTCACAAAAAAAAATTAATAAAGAAATTACATATAAAAAATATAGTGTACAACTTCTCTATACAGTTATACTTACCAGTTTTGAACTATATTTCATTTTTAAAAATTGAAATATAATTACAATACATTATACCTATATACAGTGCATTGCAAGTAATTGTATAATTAGATAGCTAATAAAAATGATTAAATACACTAACTAAGATTACTTACCTATTTGATAGCGTAGTATCAGATGGTCAAAAGGTGCAGGTATACCGCGTGTGCTCTGTTCGCCTCTCCGTTCGCCTCGTGTTCTCAGGTAATACTGGTAAATATTACCTGTTTGCCCAACTTAAAAATGGAGATTTTCAAAACGCCCTCCAAACGGGGCGGACGTAATGACGTCACTTCTGTTCAAATCCGCACTGAGCTGGGAGCAATGACATGAGATCCCAGGAGATAGTGCGGCGAGGACAGGAAATGACGATAATACGCGCAAAATCCCCGCCCACAGCCGCAGAGACGTTATGCAGGGAAAACAGACCGGGCCACATATATACAGGTACAAAAAAAAAAAAAAGGTCCATTGAGCACTCTATGCTCTATTTAAAAACTACTGAGCTAAAGTTGAAAAATTGTGTGAAGATCCGCTTTAATGTGTTGAACAAGTTTTTTTCTGTAAACTGTCTATGTGGTTAATTTACAATTTGTGTGAGACTCTATAGAATCTATTATTACAGCTGGTGGAGTGACGGATATACGGGTGACGGTAAATATACAGTATATTGTGTTATTATTGTGTTGCTCTTTACCATTGGGTCTTACACTAACACTAACACAAAGTTGTGCCAGGGGGTCGAGTCCATTTTCTGGGGTTGAGAGGCAGAGTGCAGGCCCAATTAAATATTCTGCAGCTCCTTAGGGGGTCAGTGCTATATATCTATATGTATATATATATATATATATATATATATACACACATACATATATATATATATATATATATATATATATATATATATATATCCAAAAGTATTGGGGCGCCTCTACACGCACTTTAAAGAGTAACTACACCCTTGTTGAGAAAAAAATGTTCCCCTCTGGGTGATCCATGTACGTAGTACATTACAATGATTTTAACAAGGTGATAATGAGTGGGTTGAAAATGGCGCCAAGTGTCTTGTTTTAAAAAATATAGCTTCCCCTTTAAGAAAGAACCATATAAAAAATTAATTGTAAAGGTGTTGGCCCTAAAAACATACAAAATAAATGTGAACAATATTAAGAAAAAGCATATGGTGATTGAAAAAGCAAATAAATATATAAAGTCCAAAGTGACAATTCCAACACCATAAATAATTTAAATCTTCTGGTTTGATGTTCCTTCAAATAAAAGCTTCACCATGAGTGCTCATGAGGTAGATGGCAACTCACCAAAGGTGTCTGACCACTTTTTACAGGTGATCAAAATGCGCTTAGGTTGAATGGACCAGAGAAATCCTAGGTATTCATCTCTTCACTGAGTGCCCCCTCCAGATGGCGGCTGAGGATAAGGGAACAGACTCCACCAAGTACAAAATATTTTACAGCGCACACATACAAGAATGACATTTCCTGCAGGGCTAGTTAAAAACACCTGAACATATTGAAAAAATACGGGGGTTTGGTCACACTATATGGTCATATAGTGCTAAGCCCACTTACTGCGACAAAGTCACATGTGATGGCAAAATCTTTTGTTACATTTTTAAACTTTTTTTATTAAAACTTACTACACCATAAGAGATCTTTTTGTGTGTCCTTGGTGGAGAAACCGCATCCAATTCTCACTTGTGTGAACCCAGCCTTAGACCCCATACACACTATTAGATTCTCTGCAGATTTTTGTCTTCAGATTTACCAAAACCATATAATATGAGGTCAAACCTTAAGAGTTTAAATTTGTATGCAATCAGACAGGCTCTTGCACTACATGGTTTTGGTAAATCTAAAGGAAATCAGACAACAAAAGTTGTATAGTGTGTATGGGGTCTTAGTCCATAGGTTTCCATATAGAGTTGGCCCACCCTATGCAGCTGTAGCGGTAGGTTGCTACGAGTTACAAACATCCACCAAATCACCCTGCTGCCAGACCCCCATATATCACCTCTGAGACAATGAGCAGTCATTTGCGTAGTTTTGTTGTGTTTATTCCGTGATACAACTTGGTTGGGTTAAAGGAAGATATGGGATGCCCTTAGCACTTATTGAATCATCATCACATTTGTAGAACATTGATTAGCAGCTTTAGCCCTGAAAATGATGCACTTCTAACATTCACAGTCTGTTCTCCTGCATATATCAACTGCAGACTATTGCACCTCTTCCTCCTCTGCACTGACTCCCGCAGAGTATCACTACCTCGATCTCCTCTTGTACAAATCCTTTACTGCAAAACTGTTAGATTCCTGTCTCATCACTTCCAGTAAGACAAAAAGGATCACTGTGAATAACCCCAATTTGATGGCTGTACTTTGTTACTGTAATAAAGTCTCTTGAATGGTGTTGCTTCAGCAAATCAATAAGCCAGAGGCATACAATACCTCTCCTTGGCAGCTCAGTGAATTTGGTAGCTACACAGTCTTTTTGATGGTATTAGCCGAATGCTTTACCAGGCCAGAGATACTCGGTACCTCTCTTCCTCACTGACCTTCTCCAAAGTGCAAGCCCTGTGTTCCCCGGTCACAGCAGCTTGACACCAACTCCATGGTGAAGATCTTTATCCAGGAATACATCTTAGCAGCTCCTCCAGCCCTCCTCCACGCTCGGCGTGCCCCCCACGTGGGAACGCCCTGCGGCAGCTACCTAATACTCCATTCTCCTTTTTCCTGCACCGTCAGAAACCCTTGAGCAGCATGTGATCCCAGCTTATATGGGAGGCCTGTCCCCTGCCAATACTAAATGGGGATTGGCCAGAGCTCCTCACATGAGCTGCCTGCTACTAGGCATGTGCAAAGCCAAAAAATTAGTTCATTTTCGTTTTCGTTTCATTAGTTTATTTTTTTTTTTTTCGTTTTTCAGGTCATTCGTTATGATCGCAATTCGTAAATTCGTAAATTCATAAATTCGTACAATCATAAATTCGTTCATTCGTACATTCGTTAATTCGTACATTTGTAAATTCGAAATGTGAAAATCCAAAAACCCGAAAATTCGAAAATCGGAAATAGTAACTAATAGGGGTGCAACGGATCAAAAAAACTCACGGATCGGATCGATCCTCGGATCAGAGTCACAGATCGGATCATTTTCGGATCAGCAAAAAAAAAAAAAAAGACATATCTTGTTACACCCACCGGAGTTTTAGATTTAAAAGCTATTTTCCACACAAAACAGAGCATATATGCATAAATACAGTATTTGTAGATCGGACGGACTGTTTAGATGTTAAATTTTAAAAGCAGCAGCAAACCTGCTGACCTTACATGGTTGCTAATGTGACAGAACACCTCTGATTTTCACATTTAATGTTAAATGTGAAAATCAGAGGCGTTCTGTTACATTAGCAACCATGTAAGGTCAGCAGGTTTGCTGCTGCTTTTAAAATTTAACATCTAAACAGTCCGTCCGATCTACAAATACTGTATTTATGCATATGAGCTCCATTTTGTGTGGAAAATAGCTTTTAAATCTAAAACTCCGGTGGGTGTAACAAGATGTCCACTTGCCCCTTCTCAATCTATCATTACAGTACTGTGCAAGGGAGTGTGGGGTGTAGCAAGATGGCGGCGACGAAACGTCACTTCCTGACGATACAGCGGCCGCTGCCAGGTGTACCAAGATGGCCGCCGCTCCGGAGCTAGGCCGAAGCCGCAGCCTTTCCTATGGCCGAGGCCGCCGAGCGCTCCGCGGATCGCGGGTGTGCCGATCCACGGAGGTTGACCCGCACGGATCACGGATCAGTGACGATCCGTTGCACCCCTAGTAACTAACTATTAAATTATAGGTATTGTAATTTCCTTTCAAATTTGGCTGTCAGTTAACGTAACAAATATGAAGCATTATCCGAAATAACAAATGCTGCATCTAAACAAATGGAACGGAACAAATTAATAATAAATATTAAAAAGTTTTTATTATTATTATTGTTATTTATTATTATTAATTCATTATGTTCCATTCGTTTCGATACGGCATTCATTATTTCGGATCATTTGTAACCTTCGGATAAATTTGTATGTGTTATGTTCACTAACAGCCAAATTTGAAAGGAAACTACAATACCTATAATTTAATAGTTACTAGTAATAGTAGTTAAGTAATTATTAGTTAATTATTATTTCAGATTTCCGAATCTCCAAATTTACGAATTCACTAATTTACTAATGTACGAATGTACAAATGTTCGAATGTATGAATTTACAAATTTACAAATTTTTCGAATTTACGAATATTCGGAAAAATTCGTTAAACAGGTTTTCGTTAATTTGGATATTTCCGAATTGACAAATTTGTCGAAATTCTTTAAAAAACAAATTCGGAACAGAACGAATTGCACATGCCTACCTGCTACTCAAACTTCAGGTTCAGCCTCTGTTCCAGAACAATCTTCCTGAAAGCAGGGGAGGCTCCTCTAAGTCAGAGCACAGGTGATCACACCCACCACTACGCTAAACACTCCCAGCCTCAAACCAAAACAAACAGGCTCAACCTAAAGCACAGGCCTGTCTAAATTTGCCTACACTGATATCTTAAACCCAGAAAAATCCCATTCTAGCACCTACCTAAAAGGTAGAGGATGCTACATTCACCCCCCACTAAAATCACAGCTGTCCTCAGCTGTTGAGAAATACATTTGCAAAATACCTCCTGAACCCAGGAGGAAAGGCATCCCATATCAATTAGTTGGATGGGGGAAAGGAGAAAAAGGACAAACTTGGATAGGTCCTCAAACTACGGCCCGCGGGCCACATGCGGCTCGCCGAGGACATTTATCCGGCCCACCCCACCTAGGGTCGGATTCCTGACAGGCCAGGCTCGGGCCGGGGCCAGGTCGGCTCGGCTTGGGCAGGTCCACTCTGCTTCGGCAGGGAGCATATCCGCTCTGCTTAAGCCGCCTCCCCCACCCCAGTAATGGAGGGCTCCGTGTTCCGCGCTGCATGCTGGGAAGTGTAGTTTCCAGCACAGTCCCGCGCGGATTCACGTCTTCCTCACGCAGGCAGGAGGCGCGGAGGGTGACAGTGAGAGCGGAGGCTTCAGGCAACAGCCTACTAACAAGTGAGGACCCCTGTCCACCCCTCTGTCCCCCTGTCCACCCCCTCTGTCCCCCTGTCCCCCCCTCTGTCCCCCCCTCTGTCCACCCCTCTGTCCCCCTGTCCACCCCACTGTCCCCCTGTCCCCCCCTCTGTCCACCCCTCTGTCCCCCTGTCCACCCCACTGTCCCCCCCCTCTGTCCCCCTGTCCCCCCCTCTGTCCACCCCTCTGTCCCCCTGTCCACCCCTCTGTCCATCCCTCTGTCCCCCTGTCCATCCCTCTGTCCCCCTGTCCATCCCTCTGTCCCCCCTCTGTCCCCCTGTCCCCCCTCTGTCCCCCTGTCCCCCCCTCTGTCCACCCCTCTGTCCCCCTGTCCACCCCACTGTCCCCCTGCCCCCCCCCACTGTCCATCCCACTGTCCCCCTGTCCATCCCTCTGTCCCCCTGTCCATCCCTCTGTCCATCCCACTGTCCCCCCCCTCTGTCCCCCTGTCCACCCCTCTGTCCATCCCACTGTCCCCCTGTCCATCCCACTGTCCACCCCACTGCCCCCCCTCTGTCCCCCTGTCCACCCCTCTGTCCATCCCACTGTCCCCCTGTCCATCTCTCTGTCCCCCTGTCCATCCCCTATATATATTATTATTTATTATTCATTCTTTTATTCTTTTGCACTACAAAAAAGATGTGTGCATAGGAATTTAGGAATTAGTTCATATTTTTTTTATACTATAGTGCGGCCCCCCAACAGTCTGAGGGACCGTGAACTGGCCCCCTGTCTAAAAAGTTTGAGGACCCCTGTTGTACACTATGACCATATACATACATTTACACACGTTATACATCCTAACTACAGGTCCCTGCAGCTAATGTTACATACAAGTGGAACCAGAACATTGCTCTCTTGGGAGGAATTTTCTGCCTACCACAGGTCTTCATCTGTTCCAACGGTGGGGATGGACAGCCGTAACATCCCAAGGTTTCTTAAAAGAAGACACAAACAAACACACAAACTATCTGTACACACTAACTGTACATAACACTTCATCAAGTAAAGGGGCTTACAATCCTCTCTCTGGTGACAGAACAAAACACATTTTTCAGAATTTTCAAAAGTGACATATTTTCCCTTGTTTACTCCAGCCGGAGAGATTTAAAGGTGCCTCTTGGTAGGCACAATCAAACACATATGCCCGTGGGCAGGTAAACTTTCTGTTTGGCTCTTGAACAAAGGAGTCCTTCTTGAAAAGTAAGTAGCAAAGGGTTTTAGCAGAGACAGCACACCCTAGCGTCCATGACATTGTCCTTCTTGTCAGGCACCCTGGGTGGCAGGCATTGGCTGTACCCTGCAACAGTTATTGTGATGTCATTGGGGAAACCCACCCAAACCCTGCTGCAATCCGGCAGTCCTGATGGGTGCTCCTACCTGAGGCTACACAGCACAGTAGTCCAACTACAGATAGTAACGTGGGTCCAGCAACCTCCTCCGGCTCTCCCCCTCCTCTCTGACTGACACAGAGTAGCTCCTAGTGTGCTGACCCGCTTTAACCATTAGGACCTTGTCTCTGTGTATAGCACGCCAAAGGTTCCACTCCCAATGAATGTCTTTGAAACGGGCCCAAACTTCACTTTCAGGCACCTGTTTTGGCTTGGGTACATGCAGATAGTCCCAGACCAGGTCATTCTCCCACTGCTCTCAGGAGTCCTCAACAATGTCCATGATCTGGGATGAGACATATGGGTAGTCCAGGCCCTACTCCAAGGCAACCCTCCTTTGCACCTCTCGCTGAAACCAGGAAAACCTGGGAAAATCCTTAGGCTTCCACCGGCCAGGCAGAACACAAGAATCAGAGGCCTTACTGACCCATTGACGGTAGGTGGGCACCCTGGCTTGAATAGTAGAGGGCAGACTTGTGAAGAGTCTGTGGGATTGACCCAGGGTTTGCGCTGGGAGTTGTGGTTCCTCCACTACTTCAGCTGGGGTTCCGGTGGATGGAGAGTCCTCTGTAACCCATGGCTCCTCATCCCTGGAAGAAGCCTCCTCTGGGGAAGACCAAGCAAACAACTTCTCCATAGAACCAAATTCGTCCAGCAATCTAGGCGAACCCCAGTCTATGACCCAGCCCTCGCTCACCTCATCCAGCTTGCCTGAGGGATTCCCCTCCTGCAGCATGGGCTCCTTCCAGATGGGCACAGCAAGGGTCTTACTTGGAGCCGGCTCTTCCCGACATCCTCTTCCCCTTTTATGTCCCGGAACTCAGGGATGGACAAGCCTGGTGAAAGTTTCTTCACTGCTGGGGTAGGTGACACATGGCCCTCTCTGGCCTTCTGAGTCACCTGCAGTTGCGGCATGCACAGTCCTGTGAGCAGGCTTGTAGAATAATACTTAATCTCTTGCTGCACTGGCCCTAAGCGGGTTAGTGGATTGCTACAATGTACGCACTGGGCCCAGGCGCTGACTCCAGCCGTAGGTATGTGGCACCCGGGACATAACATGCACAACTGCTCCACTTCTCCAACCACCCCCAGGGCAAGTCCTCCGGTAAGTTCCAGCCTGATGCCGGTATCGACCAGCACCCGATCCTGCAAATCAGGCGACCACTGCATAGCGTGCATTCTCCGACCACTTTCTGCCATTTTCCTTTGCCTCATGTCTGGCGCGTAGCTTGCTGAATACTTTTTAGCTCTCAGGTGGGGCGTAACTCCACCCACTCACTTGTTGGTTCAGCGTGCGAGGAACTGTAAGCATACATATTCAGTGTGCGCCAGGGTGACACCTGGTGGCACGCGCTGTTGAATTGCAAGCACTATTCAAGTTTAAAAGTTTTGGAAACTGTGTCACAGCACTGGAACTGATGGCAGGCAAACTTTGCAGCGGTCACCGTTAACACAGGAAAGTCTCTCCATTGCAATGTCTTACCGTAAGGGACTGACCGTGCAGACCCAGTCAGCGACACCCCTTGTGGCTCTGTTCCTAGGGGAAACAATAGACATCCACAACCTCACTCTCCACTCTGTTCAGCAGGATTAATAAAGTCATTCACATTTTGCAAACAGTGGGTAATGTCTACGCTGTGCAAAGCGCCAGACATATTTGTAATCCAATAAGCGTGATCGCTCACCGTGGTTTCCATGGGTGATAGTACACGGTTACAGTCATGGAGTTGCAGGACTTATCGCTGTTGTGAGTGTCCATTAATACAACTGAGTGCAGGGAGAGTGACAGCAGCGCTGATCCTGGACGGTTGTTATGTTCAATAACACTTGGCGGCAAGCTTGATTTTGGTTGCTATGGGGTAAGGCATGTAACAAAGTCAATTTTAAAGGCAAACACACAGCCCTTTTCCTTAATATATCCCAAATTTGGCAAAACAAGCAAAGTCTCCCCCAGCTTTTATCGGTTGCTAGGGGCGACGGCCAGCAGGTTAACTGTGAAGGCGGATCTCGGTGGGACCTCCGAATGTAGCGGTAGGTTGCTACGAGTTACAAACATCCACCAAATCACCCTGCTGCCAGACCCCAATATATCACCACTGAGACAATGAGCAGTCATTTGGGTAGTTTTGTTTTGTTTATTGCGGGATACAACTTGGTTGGGTTAAAGGAACATATGGGATGCCCATAGCACTTATTGAATCGTCATCACATTTGTAGAACATTGATTAGCAGCTTTAGCCCTGAAAATGATGTACTTCTAACATTCACAGTCTGTTCTCCTGCATATCTCAACTGCAGACTATTGTACCTCTTCCTCCTCTGCACTGACTCCTGCAGAGTATCACTACCTCGATCTCCTCTTGTACAAATCCTTTACTGCAAAACTGTTAGATTCCTGTCTCATCACTTCCAGTAAGACAAAAAGGGATCACTCTGAATGATGTGATGGCTGTACTTTGTTACTGTAATAAAATCTCTTGAATGGTGTTGCTTCAGCAAATCAATAAGTCAGAGGCATACAATACCTCCCCTCCAGCGGCTCAGTGAATTTGGTAGCTACACAGTCTTTTGAATGGTATTATCAGAGTACTTTACCAGGCCAGAGATACTTGGTACCTCTCCCCGATGGCCTAACACACGGCAATAACCGGACTACTGCTCCCAGCCAGTCCATAACTGCAAACACTGTGTTCCCCAGCCACAGCATTCTGCACTACTCCTAACAGTTCTCCTTTTGCTTCTTCCTTACTGACCTTCTCCAAAGTGCAAGTCCTGTGTTCCCCGGTCACAGCAGCTTGACACCAACTCCATGGTGGAGATCTTTATCCAGGAATACATCCTAGCAGCTCCTCCAGCCCTCCTCCACACTCGGCGCCCCCCCCCCCCCGCCCAACGTGAGGATGCCCTGCGGCAGCTACCTAATACTCAATTCTCCTTTTTCCTGCACCGTCAGAAACCCTTGGGCAGCATGTGACCCCAGCTTATATGGGAGGCCTGCCCCCTGCCAATACCAAATGGGGATTGGCCAGAGCTCCTCACATGAGCTGCCTGCTACTCAAACTTCAGGGCCAGGTGATCACACTCACCACTACGCTAAACACTCCCAGCCTCAAACCAAAACAAACAGGCCCAACCTAAAGCACAGGCCTGTCTAAATTTGCCTACAATGATATTTTAAACTCAGAAAAATCCCATTCTAGCACCTACCTAAAGGTAAAGGGTGTTACACAGCTATAACATCTTCAACTCTTCTGGGAGTTTAGGAGTGTCTATGGGAATGTTTGACCATTTTTCCAGAAGCGCATTTGTGAGGGAAGGCACTGATATAGGACAAGAAGGCCTGGCTCACAGTCTCCTCTCCAATTCATCCCAAAGGTGTTCTTTTGGGTAGAGGTCAGGACTCTGAAAGCCAGTCAAGTTCCTCCACCCCAAACTCGCTCATCCGTGTCTTTATGGACCTTGCATTGTGCACCAGTCTAAATCATTTGGTGGAGGGTAGATTATGGTGTGGGGTTGTTTTTCAGGAGTTGGGCTTAGGTTAGGTTGGGTTAGGGCTGCATACTCTTGGCACATGAGGCTGGGCATTGTTGTGCACCAGGAGGAACCCAGGACCCACTGCCCGCAGACATCCACAACTATAGCCCAGGATAGGGAAGAGGCCCTTGTCCCCATCAACATGGGGACAAGGTACTTTGGGCAGAGCCCTCCCTGCCCCAAAGCACGCCCCATGTTGAGGGCATGTGGCCTGGTATGGTTCAGGAGTTATTTTTTTGTTGCATTGCCAGCAAAAACTTGCAACCGTGAGTCAATTTAAATGTCTTTTTTTTTTTTACATACAGTGCCTTGATAAAGTATTCATACCCCTTGAAATTTTCCACATTTCGTCACGTTAAAACCAAAAACATAAATGTATTTAATTGGGATTTTATGTGATAGACCAACACAAAATGGCACATAAATGTGAAGTGGAAGGAAAATGATAAATGGTTTTCAATTATTTTTACAAATAAATATGTGAAAAGTGTGGCATGCATTTGTATTCAGCCTCCCTGAGTCAATACTTTGTAGAACTACCTTTTTCGCTGCAATTACAGCTGCAAGTCTTTTTTTTACCAGATTTGCACATCTAGAGAGTGACATTTTTGCCCATTCTTCTTTGTAAAATAGCTCAAGCTCTGTCAGATTGGAAGATTGTCAGATTGCTGTGAACAGCAATTTTCAACTCTTGCCACAGATTCTCAATTGGATTTAACATAAGAAAAAACAGAAAAGCGCCTCTAAGTGCAATGTTTAATATGCAGTAATATAAAATATCCAACACTTACATCAAAGTAAGAAATGGTGTGCTCATGGGAGATCAAATCACTTGGGATCTTCTACAGCGTCTATAGCATGTCCTGGGTGAGCAGAGAGTCCAACTATGGGAGCTACGGTGAACCAAAGAGGAAGCCGGCTGATCCTGTGGATGGCTGGAGGTGGTGGAGATGATCCTCTCAGGGAGCAACGCTTCTGGGCGTGTGACATCAATGGGGTGTAGAGGAACCACAATGCAATTCAGGGCATGAGCAAAGCTTGTACAGAGCATGCGCGCTCCTTTCTCAAGTGTAAAGGGAAAAGGAAGGGGCGAGATTTAAATGCTCTGCTCAAAGAAAAAGTTGATAATCGAACTACTGAACAGCCAATGTAATTGGATTGTGCAGAAAAAAGGAAGGACATTTAAAAAAATAAGCAGTGTAACACTGAAATCCAGGCTGTAGAATCTAGAGTGGAGCACAGAATCCACCGTTTACCCAAACCAGCATACTTACCTGAACAAGTGCCCAGGGACGTGATACTCCATCTCCATTTTTACCATGCTAAAGAGCAACTTATGATGGTGATGCGCAAAAGGGACCAAATCACCACACAATACCAAAATTTGCAATTTGTCCCAATACACGTTGCAAAAGAGGAAACATTTAAATTCTATCACTAAGACACTCAGAAACCATAAAATTGTCTACAGATGGGGGTACCCCACTAAACTCATCATCGTGAAAGAAGGAAGCTCACACATAGTTGAATTTCTGGAGAAGGGTCTTTCTCTACTGGAGAAATGGAAGATCCTTCCTGAACAGACAGATGAACGCACCTCCACAAGACCTGCAAAGCAGGTGGATCCTGACTGGAAAAAAGTCACAAGCAAAAATGCTAAATCGCATTCCTAAACCCGGATGGAATAAAATAACTACCTTAATCCCTGAGGTTACCTAGGAGAGCCTATGGGCTTGAACTCACCCCTCACTCAATTTTGAGCAGCACAGTGCTGCATACGGGTATTTTTCTTACCTACTACTGTTAAGGGGAAAACCCTTACAAATGTTATTTCACCAGTTATATGGTTACTCTAACCCTTTATTTCTCTGTTTTTATGTTTTGTTTCTCCTTTTTCATCTACTATCACAGTCAACAACCATGTAAAGTTTGCAACGAACGTCAAACTTCGTATAGCAGATCCCTCTGGAAGGATCTCCAACTGGATGCAAACACAATCCCGCAGGAATCCACAACCCTTCACAAGCAGTGAGTACGCTATAAACTTTTATTATTTGCAAATTACATGCTACTTGCCTTCTCCAATTTGGCCACGAGAGGAAGCCCACAACCTACAAATGAAATTACTTCATGCACACAACACAAGCACAATACCTCCCCCAATATGTGAATTACATTCCTCTCCATAAACTTTAAAGGCCTTCATCACCCAGTGAAGAGGAAATCCCTGTGGAAGGAAGCACTTTTTTACAACTGCGATATCCTGTGTGCGCAGGAAACACATTTTTGCAGCCTTTCTCCACCCACCTGCTATCACAGGCAATACCCCAACGTTTTCACCGCAAATGCAGAAACAAAAACAAAAGGAGTCCTAACGGCCATTAGGGATTCTGTGGCGTTCACCTTACACAAAGAAGTCAGGGACCCTCAAGGCTTCTTGATTTTGTTGTGCGATCTTAACTCGACCACTTACACAATTGTTAATGTGTACTCGCCTAACCATCACCAACTGCGCTTTTTCTATAAATTAATGAGGAAGGTACGCTGTCATCAAAAAGGACTACTAATGATATGTGGTGATTTCAACACAACTCCCTTCAATAGACTCCTCTTCTGGAGTAAGACGTATGGGCCCTTCTCTGCTAACACCTATTCATCAACAGGAGTTATTTGATGCATGGAGATGCCTACATGCAGGGGAAAGGGGCTTTACCTTTTTTCCTCCCTCACAGGGCATATTCATGGATTGACCTATTCCTAGTGGATCAACGGATGCTGGTCAAGGTGACTTCTGCCTCTATAAATAACATTACCTGGTCAGACCATGCCTCCATTACATTGTCTATAGAGGACTCTGCGGCTAACACTGCAACTCCAATGTGGAGGGTTAACTTATTTCTCCTGCAACAAACAGAATCTAGACACCACCTAGAAATGCATTTGAAAGAGTTTTTTTCAACCAATGATTCCTCAGTGAAGGATCAGTTTGTTTTATGGAATGCTCATAAAGCATATATAAGAGGGATACTTATTCAATTGGGGGCAAGGGCCAAGAGGCAGCAGCAAAAGCCTGTAAAAGAGCTTACAAATGAAAATTTTAAAATAGAAACAAGCAACAAACAAAACCTTCCCCACAATTGTCCCAAACATTAACTCAATTAAGGTATGAATCATACTATTGGAGAACTTTGAAAAAGCATCTCGAAAACTGAAAATGTCACATTATACCACAGGAAACAGAGTGGGGAAATTATTAGCACCAAAATTGAAAGGTCATAGATATAAAACCAAAATACCATACTTAATCCGTCCACACACCAACGATAAACTACAGTGAAAAAAGAAAAATAAATATCTGCGCTAACTGAAAAAGAACATCAAAAAGCAGCTGGCATAGTTTGTAGATTTCATCAAACATAAATATAAAGGTCAGAATGCAGCGCTTAAATAAAATAAATGTCAAAATATAAATAATAGTCCATGGAACTCAATCGGCAATACAGATGACATGGAAACCTCCACCAGACTTCAGTGTGTAAAGGAAAAGCACACCACACCCTCGTGCTATCAGTCTGCTTACCAGAAAGATATAAACAATATGCGATGTACTTATATGGTGCAGAAGGTCAGCAGCAAATCCAAATGGCACACTCTATCATTGGTAGGCACAGCATGGAAGCAATCAGGTCATCATATATCACAGGCTCAGGACTCACATTAACGATAGATGTATTGGTGCAGTCATCAACAGGAATAAACCAATGAAAAGAAAGCAACAATAGTGAAGCCCGTAAGGTAAAACAGTCAAGATTTATTGTAGTCTACTTACAGGTAGGAAGTAAATTCATCGCAACAAAAAGGAACAATCCGCGGCTCTCAGCGTGCTTGCATCAACCAGCCTGACATGTTTCATCCTATGTGGATATCATCAGAGGCATGGCCAATGGTGCAAGCACGCCCACATATATAGTACACATCATAAAGTCCGGCTGTCCTCTGATAGGGCAGCACGACAAATACAGCAGCTGTTTAAAATAGCAAATTCCGGCCGCGCCTGCGCAGTGCGGCCGTGCTGTCATTAAACCAGGAAATGACAAGACCGCTTTTGATAGGCCGCACATGCGCAGTGCGGCCGTGCGTTCCAGCGCAAGAGGGAAGTGAAACCAACCCGCACAGCATTAAAATATAAGGGGGTGGGACAGCCAGATCAATGCCGTCCTTCCTGGTTGGTATAAACGACCCGACCGCGCATGCGCGGTACAATCGTACCAACCAGGGATCATATAATGGAACGAGGGGAGAACAGAGGAATAGGTAGAACAGAGGAATAGGTAGAACAGAGGAATAGGTTCTCCCCTCGTTCCATTATATGATCCCTGGTTGGTACGATCGTACCGCGCATGCGCGGTCGGGTCGTTTATACCAACCAGGAAGGACGGCATTGATCTGGCTGTCCCACCCCCTTATATTTTAATGCTGTGCGGGTTGGTTTCACTTCCCTCTCGCGCTGGAACGCACGGCCGCACTGCGCATGTGCGGCCTATCAAAAGCGGTCTTGTCATTTCCTGGTTTAATGACAGCACGGCCGCACTGCACAGGCGTGGCCGGAATTTGCTATTTTAAACAGCTGCTGTATTTGTCGTGCTTCCCTATCAGAGGACAGCCGGACTTTATGATGTGTACTATATATGTGGGCGTGCTTGCACCATTGGCCATGCCTCTGATGATATCCACATAGGATGAAACATGTCAGGCTGGTTGATGCAAGCACGCTGAGAGCCGCAGATTGTTCCTTTTTGTTGCGATGAATTTACTTCCTACCTGTAAGTAGACTACAATAAATCTTGACTGTTTTACCTTACGGGCTTCACTATTGTTGCTTTCTTTTCATTGGTTTATTCCTGTTGATGACTGCACCAATACATCTATCGTTAATGTGAGTCCTGAGCCTGTGATATATGATGACCTGATTGCTTCCATGCTGTGCCTACCAATGATAGAGTGTGCCATTTGGATTTGCTGCTGACCTTCTGCACCATATGAGTACATCGCATATTGTTTATATCTTTCTGGTAAGCAGACTGATAGCACGAGGGTGTGGTGTGCTTTTCCTTTACACACTGAAGTCTGGTGGAGGTTTCCATGTCATCTGTATTGCCGATTGAGTTCCATGGACTATTATTTATATTTGGACATTTATTTTATTTAAGCACTGCATTCTGACCTTTATATTTATGTTTGATGAAATCTACAAACTATGCCAGCTGCTTTTTGATGTTCTTTTTCAGTTAGCGCAGATATTTATTTTTCTTTTTTCACTGTATTTTGGATTTGCTTAATATCAGCTGCTTACTTCTCTTTCATTAGTATGGATGTTTTTGATTTTCGTAAATCACGATCTTTGAACCTTAAAGATGCTTTTAATAGTGTTGAGGTTCAGCAGAACCTAGACATGGGGGGGTCTTTTCGTTCGATTAAAAAACCTAATGGTTTCTGAAGTCCATGGGCATTGGGATATTGCTCTGCTTGAGAAATATCTAGGTGATAACATGGTACCGAGGAGCCTAAGGTTTGAGATTACTCCTCAGGAAGATGAAATTGACTTACCTGGATGGTATAAATATTTCAATGATGTGGGTTTGGATTTGCTGCGATTTTTGATTGCTAGAAAAAGGCGCAAATTGAATAAACTAGATGAGGAAATATCTGAAGTTAAAGAAAAACTATCAATATATAAAGAGTCAGAGGAATATAAGAATAAATCTGACAACCTTAAAAAAATTCTTGAGAAAGAAGACCTAGACCAAAAAGTTAAAAAAAAGAAAAAATATATGAGAGACATGGAAGACTATAAATCTAACCAGGTGTTCAAATGGCAGGTCAGGTGGGCGACTCCCGTTGAAGGAGGAACGGTGCCTCCCCCCGGGCCAGCCACTAGTATAAAATCCTCTGTTTTACCTACTGTTCAGGGTAATAATAGAGAAACTAGTAATGGCCACACTCCCAAAGGGGGCTGGAGGAGGGTTGTAAACAATAAAAAACCCCTTCCTTACAGGAACCCTCATCATAAGGGAGTGCATCAAAAGAAACAGAATAACAGTGATTGTACACGGTATGACCACCCGGAGGACACCTCTGTGTATAATCGCTATGCACCCCTTGAAGAACACCATGATGGGTATAGAGAATACAATGATCATGCATATGACGATAGATATATTGTCCAACACCCATCCCTTTCCACTCCGAGTAATGCTTATCAAGAGTATGGACGATCGGGTTGGGACAGTCCTGGATCCTATCCCCCGAGAAGCACCCAGTATTATAATCAAGGTCCTCCGCATCACTCTGGCCCATCCACCTCCACCTCTTCTTTTTTTCCCAAGGCCCCACTGAAAAACAAGAGAGGGGGAGAACCAAGAGAGGGACCAGAGGGGGGAGGAGGAACCGATCGAAAAAGGCGAAGAGTGTAAGAGATGCTGGGATTTTCAATCTCAGCAGTAGTACACTCACAGAGGATGAGAATTTTGTACTTGACCATGGACTCAAGTTTGCCCTGGATAAACCCCTGAGCAAATTTGGAGCCTTTATTGATGTACAAAAATACATCAGAAAGGTTAGTATTAAAAGATACTTTTTATCCCAAGTTACCACCACCTCTCTTAAGGAGACTGATGGAGTTAGACACTCCGGCCTTAGTAATGCTTCTCTCTTCAACCCGCCAGGGTTTATGCCACCTTCTATATCTGTGTTTAAGGAATTAGTTTTAAAAGATCTGGATAAATTAAAGATAAGGAAGTACTACAAAGATATGAGGTTTCATAAAGGATTAGAATCTTTGAAACAGAGGAATGACATTATTATCTGGCCCGCGGACAAAGGGGGGGGATAGTAGTGATAGACAAGAGTGCATATGTTTCTGAAATGAATAGAATCTTGTCTGACACAGAGACCTATATACCACTAAGCCATGACCCCATCTTTAAGTATAAAAAGGAACTCACCAGTCTTATTGAATCTGGCTTTCGTAATAGATTGCTCAATAAGAAAGAAAAAGATTTTTTAATTCCTCTAGCTCCTAGAAAACCAATTATATATTTTTTGCCGAAGGTACATAAATGTTTGGTTAACCCCCCGGGAAGGCCCATTATTAGTGGGTTGGACTCTATTACCTCCAGAATTGGTAAATATATTGACGGTTTTTTACAACCCCTTGTATCTGGCACCCCCTCCTATATCAAGGACTCTGCACAAGTGGTTCGTACCTTTGAAAATCTAGAGTGGAAAGAGGGATACATTATGGCTACTGCCGATGTGTCATCCCTCTACACCATTATTTCTCATGTAGACGGATTAGAGGCAGTAGAGCAGTTTTTGAATAGAGATGCTGAACTGATCCCTGCCCAACGGGATTTCATCCTGGATCTATTGAGATACGCTATGACCCATAACTATTTCTGGTTTGGGGGGGTTCACTACCTCCAGAACAGAGGTGTTGCCATGGGTGCAAAATTTGCACCTAGCATGGCCAACTTGTTCATGGCCAAATGGGAGGAGGATGTCGTCTATTCCAACAGACGACCGGAATTGGTCTTCTGGGGGAGGTATATAGACGACATCCTCCTCCTGTGGGATGGCGACATGATGTCATTTACTACCTTCATGCACCAACTCAATAATAATTTATTGGGTATTGTTTTGCAGTTTGAGAGCAGCACCAGTAAAATCAACTTCCTGGATCTAACTATACAAGTTAAAGATGGCGCATTTAATATCTCTACCTTTTTTAAGAGTACCGATAGGAACGGCTATATTGGGCAGGGTAGCTGTCATCACCCTTCATGGCTCAAATCGGTACCTAGGAGCCAATTCCTCCATCTACGGCGGAATTGCACTCTTAGAGATGACTTTTTTATACAGGCTGCCACTCTAAAAGAAAGATTCATGCAAAAAGGGTATTCATCTAACGATTTGAGTACAGTTATCAATGAAATAGGTGCTATAGATCGAGCTTCGATCCTACAAGTTAAAGATAAATCCTTGTCAAGAGAGATTGATTATAATTTTTCAATGGTCACGACTTACTCTAAGCAACACTCGGACATTAAAAAGATTTTAACCAAACATTGGGGAGTTCTTAAAAATGACAAGATTTTGGGTCCGGTACTTCCCGATCGGCCAAAAGTCATTTTTAAAGGCGTTCCCCCCTTAAACTACAAGTAGCAGCCAACATTCTAGACGCCCCTAACAGAGTATCTTTCTTTCAAAAATCGAAAGGGTATCACCCTTGCCGCTGTTGTAATGTTTGTGCTATCAATAAGAATAAGAGCAGGAAAATATGCCAGTTTAAATCTCATGCCACAGGTAAAGTCTTTGATGTTAACACTTTCATCACCTGCACTTCGCTTAATGTGGTATACTTATTGATTTGCCCCTGCGGTATACAATATGTGGGCCGTACAACACGGGCCATGCATGTTAGGGTAAACGAACATATAACGAATATCAAGAAGGGATTCCCGAAACACACTGTCTCTCGACACTACTTGGAATGTCACAATCGGAATCCCATGGGAACGACTTTTGTGGCCATTGACAGGTTCAATCCTCATTGGCGTGGTAGTTCTTCCAAACGGGAAATTTCTAAATTAGAGACCCGCTGGATATATGACCTAAAGAGTTACACCCCTTTCGGCATGAATGTTGATTGGGATGTGAATTGTTTTATCAATAAGCCCTCATGCACACAGGCTGTTAAAAAAATGTTATGAAAACGCCAGTATTTTAGCAGTGACTTTTTTCAGCTTTTTTCAGCGTTTTTGTAATAGCGTTTTTTAGTGTTTGTGAGCGTTTTTGAGCGTTTTTCCGCGTTAGCGTTTTTGAGCGTTTTTTTTTTTTTCAAATTTTTTTTTTTTTTTCAATGGATCAAAAACGCTAAAAAACGTTGGTGAATGACGTTTTTGAGCGTTTTTGAGCGTTTTTGAGCGTTTTTACAGCTGAAAAACGTCTCTCAGAACCCACTGGTCCTGGGTTTTTTTTACAGCTTAAAAACGCCTATGCCACTTGCAGCTCAAAAACGCCTAGGTGGGCATGAAGCCATAGACTAACATAGACAGGCCTTTTTAAGCTGCAAAAAAAGCTCAAAAAAGCAGCTGTAAAAACGTCCGTGTGCATGAGGACTAACAGCTAAAATATATATATACTTTTATATTGGTTTTCGACACTAGGGGGCAGTGTCTAGATTTAAGTAGCTATTACTGTTTATCATTTATTATTTTTTACATATTTTTTTCTTAATTTTTATTAATTTTTTCGTGCTTATTCGTTTGTTTGATTACACTCATCTTGGATATAAGCACCTAACTTTTAATGTTTTTTATATCGCTGTATTTGGTTGAGAACCTCCTTTTTTCCTCTTCAATATCGGATATTGCTTAATTATTTTTTTAATATTTTTTAATATTTTAATTGCTGATCTATGCAGGTCTTTTTAAAATGTTAATGCAAAATAACATTTGATTAAACATTGTACGGCTGCTATATGTTATTAGATATGATATGCTTTTATGCCTAGGCTTTTTACACTTCCGGTCCGAGTGTTATTCACCCTCCGGATGTTTTTAAGGCATGAGTGCAGCCCTCTGTTGCTTCCCCTTTCTGGTTGGCTGTGACTCAGTTCCGCCGATCATATGGAGAACACACTGAGGCTGTCTCGCGATCTGCACAGTTTAGCTGCGCATGCGCGGTCTACCTATTCCTCTGTTTTCCCCTCGTTCCATTATATGATCCCTGGTTGGTACGATCGTACCGCGCATGCGCGGTCGGGTCGTTTATACCAACCAGGAAGGACGGCATTGATCTGGCTGTCCCACCCCCTTATATTTTAATGCTGTGCGGGTTGGTTTCACTTCCCTCTCACGCTGGAACGCACGGCCGCACTGCGCATGTGCGGCCTATCAAAAGCGGTCTTGTCATTTCCTGGTTTAATGACAGCACGGCCGCACTGCGCAGGCGCGGCCGGAATTTGCTATTTTAAACAGCTGCTGTATTTGTCGTGCTGCCCTATCAGAGGACAGCAGGACTTTATGATGTGTACTATATATGTGGGCGTGCTTGCACCATTGGCCATGCCTCTGATGATATCCACATAGGATGAAACATGTCAGGCTGGTTGATGCAAGCACGCTGAGAGCCGCGGATTGTTCCTTTTTGTTGCGATGAATTTACTTCCTACCTGTAAGTAGACTACAATAAATCTTGATTGTTTTACCTTACGGGCTTCACTATTGTTGCTTTCTTTTCATTGGTTTATTCCTGTTGATGACTGCACCAATACATCTATCGTTAATGTGAGTCCTGAGCCTGTGATATATGATGACCTGATTGCTTCCATGCTGTGCCTACCAATGATAGAGTGTGCCATTTGGATTTGCTGCTGACCTTCTGCACCATATTAGTACATCGCATATTGTTTATATCTTTCTGGTAAGCAGACTGATAGCACGAGGGTGTGGTGTGCTTTTCCTTTACACACTGAAGTCTGGTGGAGGTTTCCATGTCATCTGTATTGCCGATTGAGTTCCATGAACGATAAACTACACCATCCCCAAGATATAGCAGACGCATTTAGCCTTTATTATAGCACTTTATACAATCTAAAATTGGCACTGAGACCTGCCAACCTAACTCTGATCTGATAAATCAATTTTTACAGACGATATCCCTTCCTAAACTGTCCCAACATCAGCTACAAAAGTTAAACCTGCCCTTTAATATATTAGAGATCTAGAAGGTAATTGAATCCCTCCCAGTGAATAAATCTCCAGGTCCAGACGGATTTAATGGAGAATATTATAAGACCTTTAAAATCCTACTCACTCCTTATCTGGAACGTACCTTCAACGCCGCTGCTGCCTCTTCCTCCTATCCACCTGAAATGCTGAAAGCACTCATTGTGACTCTATCGAAGCCAGGGAAGGATCCAACTTCTCCCCAAAATTTTAGACCTATCTCCCTACTCAATATTGATGAGAAATTATATGCTAAACTTATTGATACATGAGGGCGTGGCCTGGAGCGGGATGTGAGCAGACATGTTCCTGTGTAGCTCCAGTCTCTCTTTCTGCAATCCTTCTCCATCCTGATCGATCATAACCAGAAAACGCTTTATTTCTTGCCCACAACGACCCGGGGCATCTCCTCTACCCTGGAGAGGCATTTTGGTGGATGGGAAAGCTGTGAGGGAAGAAACAACCTCCGCCAAAGATGAGCATCACCACCGGATCCTGCCAAGATGGCTGCCGCACCACCAGCCATGGGCCTAGTACATCCCCAGCCTCCAGATCTCCGGATCTCTTTGCAGACAGCCAGGATGCCTTCCCACCAGCCTCCCCTGAGATCCCAGACCATCCGTTTGTACATCCGCAGGCAACCCTGGGCCCGGCGGTCGTGAATGGTGGCGGGGAACTCATGCTTTCTGAGGTCCTCGCCATTATCAAGCTAAACCATGTGGATCTTATGGAGAAGGTGGATGGGCTGAAGATTGACCTGACCATTGTGCAGCAGGACATGCAGAAATTGTGCGGTCCGATCACTGAAACTGAGCAATGCATTAGTGATCTAGAAGACACTATTAACCCCATCCTGCCCAAACTTAATATGCATGGGGGAAGATTGCAACCCTGGAGGACAAGCTCGATGACCTCGAGAATCGTCTCTGCAGAAACAACCTGTGTCTGGTTGGTCTCCCGGAACGAGTGGAGGGCCCTGATCCCATAGCCTTCCTTGAAAGCTGGCTCGAGCAAGAATTTGGCCGCACTCAATTATCCCCTTGTTTTGTGATTGAGAGGGCCCACCGTGTTCCTGGGCGCCCCCTCCTTGACCGTTTACATCCCCTGTGAGGAGAGTACCTTGTCCAGTTCTTTTTCTGGCCTGAGCTATCTTGGGGTTCAATCCCCCGAATGATATCTGTTGAACACTAACTATTTTTTTTGTTTCCTGACATCTTTTTGTCTCCTGTTGCTGGCCATGCGCCCCGTACATGGTACAAGTTTTGGATATAGGCCCTCTCCCTTGTTCTGGAGCTGGCCAGGGGTAGAGCTACCCTTACTGGGTAATGATTATTGTTCTGTACATAGTTGTATTGTTGTATGTGTGATGTATGTGTGGTTTTATTGTTTTGCAGCACTGCGACCCTCACAAACTCCGGTGGCTGTGACCGGGGTTGGGGAGTTTCTTACTCAGACACGCCATCCAGGCGCAATTCGGATCCTTGACCACTGAGCTCACGGAATCGTCTATTGAAGATCTCCTGTCGTTTCCAGAAATTGCCAAACTGGTGACGACCTTTTACAGTCGCCTCCAAATGGTGGGAGCTGATCCCTTCCAGAACTCTCACCGCAAACGGCTATTGTCTATGCCTGAGCTTTCTGAAGGAGGACTGGGAAGAGGCAACTGAGATATGTTTTCAGGATATCATTAGCACGGCTGACATACTGGTCCAATTTAAGTTCATACACCGACTGCACTATATTCCAGCTAGGCTGGTACGAATGGGATTCAGACAGAATATTGCATGTGCTAGATGTGATATGATTGCTGCCGATTTCTTCCATATGTTTTGGACCTGTCCCGGACTGTCAACCTTCTGGAAGAAAATGTTTGCTTTCTTTGATCACAAACTCCATCTGCCGATACCTCACATCCCGGAGGAGGGACTCTTGGGAATACTCAATGACCATGTTCACCGCACTCACGCCAGGACATTGCTACGTATATTATTATTTTATGCACGTAAAACCATCCTTCTGCACTGGAAGGATGTGGGCCCTCTTTCAGCCCATGCCTTCTTCAGCATTGTTCATGGGATCCTTCCCATATGTAAATTTACATACAAGAGTAGGGCATGCCCTAAGAAGTTCACTAAAATATGGCAACCATGGCTTGATGTATCAAAGGATTTCTGGGGGGATGTCTTATCTTCACAGCTCTCCCAGTAGATCTACTACTTATGTACTCTAATGTTGTTGTCTGGCAGGATACAAAACGGAGAATCACGGGATGTCTTTTATGAAGCATCTACTACATGGGGGGATTCTTGACCTATATTGTTTTTACGGGGTCGCATGTGTTGCAGGTTTGAATGGTTGTATGTATGTAGGTATGAATGTATGAATGTGTGTTACTGGGGTATTTCTGTTTTAGGGACTTGTAATCTTCTTACAATGCCTGTACTATGTAGGTGCTTCACCGAACACACCTCTCGCATTTGTACTTACAGTCCCTCCTTTGTTGTCTTCTCTGTATTGCCTTTTCTATGTTATAAAATCAAAAATAAACACCTTTTAAAAAAAAAACAACTTATTGCTACATGTTTAATTGGCATCTTCCCCTTCTTATCCATCTAGATCAGACGGGCTTCACCAAGGGCAGACAGACCTCTTATGCCACACGCAGGTTAACAAACATTATAACACCTAGCAGGGCTCCATCAAAGGCCTTCTCTGCTGTTGGCATTAGATGCGGAGAAGGCCTTTGATCGATTCCACTGGCAATACCTCACTCAAGTGCTGAAGGAGTTTGGGTTTTCCGGTACTATCCTGTTGGTGATCCTGGCCCTCTATTCAAAACCATCTGCTCAGGTATATATTTCGGGAGTGTTATCCAAACCCTTTAGCATCTCCAATAGGACCAGACAGGGGTGCCCCCTTTCCCCCCTGATATTCAACTTATTAATGGAGCCTTTAGCCACGTATATCCGCAAGCACCCTGATATTAAGGGGTTCCCAATACAAAACTCTACTCACACCATGAGCCTTTTTGCGGATGACATCATCATGGCACTAACAGAGGTGGAAACTTCCCTGGCTTCCGTGCACTACGCGTTAGATTTGTTCAATCTGGTTTCATACTATAGGGTTAACGAGAGCAAATCATATACAGTATATTAGGGCTGGGTATTGACCTACCTTTACAAAGAAATCTCAGTGCACAATTTCCATACACCTGGAGAGATGATGGGATAAAGGACCTGGGTATAATCTTGATAGCCTCCACTGAACACATGAGTTCGACTCGAACATCGGCTGTTCGATTGTTCGACGAAGATCGAACATTATGGGCCATTTGCGCCCATAATGTCATTGCAGTGCATTGCTGGCTGATGATTGGCCAAGCATGCACTATGACCCGCATACTTTGGCCAATCACAGCGCCGTCAGCGAAGAGAGCCATAATTGGCCAAAGGCAGGGTGCCCCACACTATATAAGGCCGCCTGCATGTTGGCCGTGTGTAGTGTGTTGGTGGCGTTGTTAAGAGAGAGACGGAGAGAGAGAGAGAGAGGTAGAGAGAGTGTCATTTAATTTAGTTTGAGCAGGCAGTTGATTCAGTTAGCTGCAGTGTATTTCATATATATATATATATATATACAGTCAGTCTAGTATGTATATATATATATATATATATATATATATATATATATATACTGTATATCCACTGTATATCCACTGCATACAGTTTAGCTAGATCTCACTGAAGACCATTCCTGCTGTACTGTTTCTAATATACTTTAGGCAGGCAGTTGATTCAGTTAGCTGCAGTGTATTTCATATATATATATATATAGTCAGTCAGTCTAGTATATATATATATATATCCACTGCATACAGTTTAGCTAGATCTCACTGCAGACCGTTCCTGCTGTACTGTTTCTAATATACTTTAGGCAGGCAGTTGATTCAGTTAGCTGCAGTGTAATTCATATATACAGTATCTCACAAAAGTGTGTACAACCCTCACATTTTTGTAAATATTTTATTATATCTTTTCATGTGACAACACTGAAGAAATGACACTTTGCTACAATGTTAAATAATGAGTGTACAGCTTGTATAACAGTGTAAATTTGCTGTCCCCTCAAAATATCTCAACAAACAGCCATTAATGTCTAAACCACTGGCAACAAAAGTGACTACACCCCTATGTGAAAATATCCAAATTGGGCCCAAAGTGTCAATATTTTCCAGCACTGCCTTAACACTCTTGGGCATGGAGTGCACCAGAGCTTCACAGGTTGCCACTGGAGTCCTCTTCCAGTCCTCCATGATGAAATCACGGAGCTGGTGGATGTTAGAGACCTTGCACTCCTCCACCTTCCATTTGAGGATGCCCCAGAGATGCTCAATAGGGTTTAGGTCTGGAGACATGCTTGGCCAGTCCATTACCTTTACCCTCAGCTTCTTTAGCAAGGCAGTGGTCGTCTTGGAGGTGTGTTTGGGGTTGTTATGTTGTAATACTGCCCTGCCGCCCAGTTTTTGAAGGATCACGCTCTACTTCAGTATGTCACAGTACATGTTGGCATTCATGGTTCCCTCAATGAACTGTAGCTCCCCAGTGCCGACAGCACTCATGCAGCCCCAGACTATGACACTCCCACCACCATGCTTGACTGCAAGCAAGACACACTTGTCTTTGTACTCCTCACCTAGTTGCCACCACACACGCTTGACATCAACTGAACCAAATACATTATCTTGGTCTCATCTGACCACAGGACATGGTTCCAGTAATCCATGTCCTTAGTCTGATTGTCTTCAGCAAACTGTTTGCAGGCTTTCTTGTGCATCATCTAAGAAAAGGCTTCCTTCTGGGACGACAGCCATGCAGACTAATTTGATGCAGTGTGCGGTGTATGGTCTGAGCACTGACAGCCTGAGCCCACCACCCCTTCAACCTATGCAGCAATGCTGGCAGCACTCATACATCTATTTCCCAAAGACAACCTCAGGACATGACGACGCTGAGCATGTGCACTCAACTTCTTTGGTCGACCATGGCAAGGTCTGTTCTGAGTGGAACCTGTCCTGTTAAACCGCTGTATGGTCTTGGCCACTGTGCTGCAGCTCAGTTTCAGGGTCTTGGCAATCTTCTTATAGCCTAGGCCATCTTTATGTAGAGCAACAATTCTTTTTTTCAGATCCTTAGAGAGTTCTTTGCCATGAGGTGCCCTGTTGAACTTCCAGTGACCAGTATGAGACAGTGAGAGCAATAACATCAAATTTAACACACCTGCTCCCCATTCACACCTGAGACCTTGTAACACTAACGAGTCACATGACACCGGGGAGGGAAAATGGCTATTTGGGCCCAATTTGAACATTTTCACTTAGGGGTGTACTCACTTTTGTTGACAGCGGTTTAAACATTAATGACTGTGTGTTGAGTTATTTTGAAGGGACAGCAAATTTACATTGTTATACAAGCTGTACACTCACTACTTTACATTGTAGCAAAGTGTCATTTCTTCAGTGTTGTCACATGAAAAAATATAATAAAATATTTACAAAAAAAGTTTACTCACTTTTGTGAGATACTGTATATTTGTTTAATTTCCTAATCCACTATTTTAAGTTCTTTGGTACAGTATTCGATTAACAGTTCCATCATCTTTCTGGAACATTCTTGAAGATTTAGCTCCCAGCAGCTCTTAAGATCCATGTTAAGTGCCCAGATATTAGGAAATACCTGTACCCTCGAGCCTTTGGGATTCAGATCCTCTGCTATGTACCGCTCAAAATACTTAACATGCCAAAAAAGGCTGGCCTTACACTCAAATACCTGTAACAACTTCTGATAATCAATCTCCATTCCCACATCTGACCCCTTGGACAGAGAACATGCTTGTTTAATCTCCAACATAAAGCCCTCCCATTTGTTGCCTGCAAAGTCTGCCATTGTCTATACATGTATATACAGTAAATAAAACATATGTTTTGTGAGACAATCATATGTCTATAATACCTAGTAGTATTATAGGTGAAAAAGGTGCACAACAACACATCATACAACACGATAAGAAAGCTTTTAATTTCTGGGATAACAACATCGGCAACACAGTGTTCGAGGTAACCACTAAAGTTAATGAGTTGGCTACCATGGAAGACAAAGAATTCTTGAAAACCATGAGTAAAGAGTTCTACCAAGATGATTCCAACAGTTGGGTAGCACCTCTACCATTTTGTACCCCAAGAAAGAGACTAACAAACAAAAGAGAACACACAGAATCATGGTTTGTTTCTTTAAAGTGCAGTTTGAATCGGAAGCCTGAGATGAAAAAGCACTTTCTGGACTTTATGCAGAAGGTGTTTGAGAGAGATCATGCTGAGCATGCAACTCCTCTTAAGGAAGGAGAAGAATGTTAATACCTACCATGCTTTGGTGTCTACCATCCTTGCAAGCCTGATTAGATTAGGGTGTAGACATTTGCAGGATGAAAAAATTAGTTTAGTTTTGTTTTATTTCTTTATTTAACTAAATTGTTTAGTTAAATTTGTTGCATTCCTTTTCGGGATTCATTTAGTTTCATATTCGAATTTGAAAAAAAATTTGCCCACATTCGAAAAAATTCAACCGCATTCGAAAAAAACGATCAAATTCGAAAAAATTTGACCGCATTTGAAAAAATTTGACCGAATTTGAAAAAATAGAATGGAATCGAATTCCAATAGAAAAGATTAGAATAGAAATTAATATAAAAGAATAGCATAGAAAAACAATAGAACAGAATAGAAAAAAATATAATATATTCTATTCTAATCTAATTGAATTTCATATAAAATGAATTTGAATAGAATAGGATAGAGTAGAAAAGAATAGGCTAGAAAAACAATAGAACAGAATAGAATAAAATATAATATATATATAATATTTTATTCTATTCTGTTCTATTGTTTTTCTAGTCTATTCTATTTTCTATTCTAATCTTTTCTATTCAAATTCAAATTCATTCTATACAAAATTCGAATTTCAGAAGCCATCTTCCAAAATTCGAATGTAGTATAGAAAGAATTCAAATTCGAATAGAAACGTTTAAAATAGAATAGAAAAGAATAGCATAGGAAGACAATGGAACAGAAAAAATATTATATATATATATATATATATATATATTATTCTATTGTTTTACTAGTCTATTCTTTTTTATTATTTTCTATTCTACTCTAATTCGATTGCATTCTATATGAAATTAGAATTTCGGAAAATGGTTTGTTGACATTTTTGCAGATTTATTAAAACAGCAAAACTGAAATATCACATGGTCCTAAGTATTCAGACCCTTTGCTCAGTATTTAGTAGAAGCACCCTTTTGATCTAATACAGCCATGAGTCTTTTTGGGAAAGATGCAACAAGTTTTTCACACCTGGATTTGGGGATCCTCTGCCATTCCTCCTTGCAGATCCTCTCCAGTTCTGTCAGGTTGGATGGTAAATGTTGGTGGACAGCCATTTTTCGGTCTCTCCAGAGATGCTTAATTGGGTTTAAGTCAGGGCTCTGGCTGGGCCTTTTAAGAACAGTCACGGAGTTGTTGTGAAGCCACTCCTTCATTATTTTAGCAATGTGCTTAGGGTCATTGTCTTGTTGGTAGGTAAACCTTCGGCCCAGTCTGAGTTCCTGAGCACTCTGGAGAAGGTTTTCGTCCAGGATATCCCTGTACTTGGCCCCATTCATCTTTCCCTCGATTGCAACCAGTCGTCCTGTCCCTGCAGCTGAAAAACACCACCAACAACATGATGATGCCACCACCATGCTTCACTGTTGGGACTGTATTGGACAGGTGATGAGCAGAGCCTGGTTTTCTCCACATATACCGTTTAGAATTAAGGCCAAAAAGTTCTATCTTGGTCTCATCAGACCAGAGAATCTTATTTCTCACCATCTTGGAGTTCTTCAGGTGTTTTTTAGCAAACTCCATGCAGGCTTTCATGTGTCTTGCACTGAGGAGAGGCTTCCGTCGGGCCACTCTGCCATAATGCCCTGACTGGTGGAGGGCTGCAGTGATGGTTGATTTTCTACAACTTTCTCCTATCTCCCGACTGCATCTCTGGAGCTCAGCCACAGTGATCTTTGGGTTCTTCTTTACCTCTCTCACCAAGGATCTTCTCCCTCGATAGCTCAGTTTGGCCGGACGGCCAGCTCTAGGAAGGGTTCTGGTTGTCCCAAACGTCTTCCATTTAAGGATTATGGAGGCCACTGTGCTATTAGGAACCTTAAGTGCAGCAGACATTTTTTTGTAACCTTGGCCAGATCTGTGCCTTGCCACAATTCTGTCTCTGAGCTCTTTAGGCAGTTCATTTGACCTCATGATTCTCATTTGCTCTGCAATGCACTGTGAGCTGTAAGGTCTTATATAGACAGGTGTGTGGCTTTCCTAATCAAGTCCAATCAGTATAATCAAACACAGCTGAACTCAAATGAAGGTGTAGAACCATCTCAAGGATGATCAGAAGAAATGGACAGCACCTGAGTTAAATATATGAGTGTCACAGCAAAGGGTCTGAATACTTAGGACCATGTGATATTTCAGTTTTTATTTTTTTAATAAATCTGCAAAAATGTCAACAATTCTGTGTTTTTCTGTCAATATGGGGTGCTGTGTGTACATTAATGAGGAAAAAAATGAACTTAAATGATTTTAGCAAATGGCTGCAATATAACAAAGAGTTAGAAATTTAAGGGGGTCTGAATGTCTGAATACTTTCCGTCCCCACTGTGTATATATATATATATATATATATATATATATATATAAAGCTTTTTCTCTTGCTTTATTAATCAACACGAACTGGGATGGGAGAAGGACTTCTTTTGAGATGCTCTTTCGTTACAATATCATCTCTTCACTGTCTACTATGGGAAAACTAGAATCATTTGCGGATAATTAGGAAATCACTTTATGTGATTTCTTCAATCAGGGAAGATGGAAGTAGATTTGATAGAGAATAACTGATAAAGAGTCACTCTGAATAACTTCTTCATCTGCATGACTTTTCAAGAACAGTCCGTATCTCTATATGTGTACTTGCAGCTTCACCGCTACCTTTTTACCACTACTTCCCATCTGCATGGTACTTCCAGGTTGAGCCGAGAGTCACTTTGAATAACTTCTCCCGCCTGACTGATTGGAATCCCGGGGCATTGCTGAACCCAAAGTCACAGGCCATCACTGCCTGTCTCACTGACTTGCGTACCAACATCCCTCAGCCTCTGGGAGTACCCTTCCCTTGGGCTTTCACTCACATGATCAATAGTCCATGTGCCACTCATAAACGATCGCCCAGTTTCCTTCCGCTTTGTTGCTACTTCCCGCAATGATTCTTAGTTTCTGCTTCCTTCTTTATGGCCCGCTCCCTTCCCCGCAGGGGTGGCCAACGACACCAGCGACTACATGCTGTAAGGTGTCGTTTCTTCCTCCATGGAGACCCGTTCCCCACCCTTCTCGCAAGGGGGGAGCTCCGTTGGCACCCCGGAGGGGGGAACCTCTCCCCTCCGGGAACCAGGCTGGCTTCCCCACGCTCGAACCGGAAGACCTCTCTCTCAACCATGTGACCCCGCTTTTATATGAGAGTCCCGGGCACTACCAAGCAAATTAATGATTGTCCGAGACGAGCATACAGGCTACCTGCCACTCAAAGGAGAAATAAACAAGAACAGGCCTGTTGTAAATGCACAAGCCTGTCTAAATTTATCTGACATTGTAAACTACCAAAAAGGTCACCTACCTAAAAGTAGGTGCCCCCTACATACACCCCCCACTTAAATCACAACTGTCCCCAGTTGTGGGGAATGAATTCAGAGTACCTCCTTAATTTTAAGAATGAAAGAGCATCGCATTACATCAAATGGAATTTAGGAAAAATTTAGGAAAAAGGATATATAACTTGAAGAACAATAACATCAATATCTCTGTACACAATGGCAACATAACATATTTTATACAATTTACATGGCCTGACTGTAGGTCCCTACAGCTAACATCCCATACAAGCGAAACCAAAGCACTGCTCCCGCAGGAGGAATACTCTGCTTACCACAGGCCTTCATCTGTGAGATAGACAGCCGTCATATCTTCAATATTCTTAAAAGAAGACACAAAATATTTCTAACTAGTGCTAACTACTACACACACATTACCAAACAGAGGGGGTTATCATCCTCTACCAGGTAATTGAACAAATATACAATTCTTTATGGCATGTACGTTTCTGTTGGGATAATCGCTCCCTCAAAAGGAGTCCAGCAGTCCTCCTGCAGAGCGCATCCCAAACAGACATGCTCAGCAATTCAATATGTCTGCCCGTTGGCAAATAAACTTTGTGTTTGGTTCTTAAGCAAGAGTCCTTATAGGAGTACTTGTGCAGCAAAGGGACTTAGCAGAGACAACATATCCTAGTGTCGATAACTTTGTCCTTGTTAGGCACCATGAATGTGAGTCTCCTGCTGGGCAAAGTATTTGGGGAAAACCCACCCTAACCCATCTGCCATCCTGCAGTCAATCTGGGTATAAAATACATTTGTGAATACACTTCAACAATCCCACTCACAAATAGTACCTCGGGTCAGGCAACCTTTTTCGACTGTCCCCTAGTCCTCGGACCGAAATAGAGTAGCTACGGGTATTTTGTCCAACCTTTACCACCAATGCTCTATCTTTGTGAATGGCATTTCTAAGTCTCCACTCACGATAAATGTCTTTAAACCGGACCCAAACCTTACTGTCAGGTGTCCTTTTTGGCTTAGGAACGTGGAGATAATCCCACACAAGTTCGTCCTCCCATGCTTCCTGGGAACTTTCAATAACTTCCATAATGTGTTCCGGAATATAGACAAAGCCCCACTCCTGAGCTACATTTCTCTGAACCTCTCTTTGGAATCTTGAGCGTCTAGCAAGTCTTTAGCCTTTCCTCTACCAGGTAAAACACATGCGTCAGTAGCTCTGCTGACCCGTTGAAACGTATCTGTCCTAGTAGGAAGGGTAGTACTCGAAACATTAAACGGGGGTACAGGAGTTTTAACTGTACCAGACAACTTTCCTGACACTCCTGTGGAAGCCTCCACTGAAGTTGAACTTTCCAAGAAATATTCCTCCTCACTACTTGAATCAAACTCTTCTGGAGATGACCACTCGAACAGATTGTCCATAGATACATATTTCTGCAGAATCTGTGGTGATCCCCAATCTACAGCCCGGCCTCCATCTACCCTGTCTGGCTCACCCGAGGGATCCCCCTCCTGTAACTTAGGCTCCTTCCGGACGGGCAAATCAAAGGGCTTACTGCTAACCGGCTCCTCAGGGGTTTCTTCCAAAGACTGGGCAACAACTTCAACAGTCCCTGGGTCCCCAGCCAGGCTACGGGCTTTTCCATTAGATCTTACCTGATCTTCTGGTGGCTCCGATTCAGCCGAATCAGACGGGAGCTTCTCCACTGCTGCTACAGGCGATACACGACCCTCTCCGGCCATCTGAATCACCTGTTCTTGCGGCAGACAAAGTCCCGTTTCAATATTAGCAGAATAATATTTGACCTCCTGTTGGACGGGTCCCAATCGTGTTAACTGGATACCGCAATGTCCACACTGAGACCAGGCAGTGACTCCAACCGTAGGCCTCCAACATCCGGGACACAGCATACAGAGCCTCTCCACTCTGTCAATCACTCCCAACGCCAGTCCTCCGGTTAGCTCCAACCGAACACCGGTGTCAATCAGAACCCGGTCCTGCAGATCAGATAACTGCTGCATGGCAAGCGTATTCTCAACACCCTCCGCCATCTTCCTCCACCTGTGTCGCTCTGGCGCATGGCACGCTAAACGCTGAAAACTTTTCCTCTGGGGCGTGGCTCCACCCCCCACTTGTTGGTTCAGCGCACAAGGAACTGTAGCTGCAAATTTTCAAAGTGGCAGGTACTGTTCTACTGCAGGCTATCTTGGCAGCAGTTACTGAAATGCAGACTTCGTTGCTATGGGAGATGGTTAGCGGCCAACGTGAAACAGATATCCCGGACGACGCCCCACATGGAGCACTTACCCCCGAAGGAGCGGCTGAATAATTGTTATATCCGTAATTCACGTTTACCACCTAACTCATCGCAGCCCATAAAATTCAAACACAGTCCATAATGCTTTTTCTCTTGCTTTATTAATCAACACGAACTGGGATGGGAGAAGGACTTCTTTTGAGATGCTCTTTCGGTACATTATCATATCTTCACTGTCTCCTACGGGAAAACTAGAATCATTTGCAGATAATTAGGAAATCACTTTATGTGATTTCTTCAATCAGGGAAGATGGAAGTAGATTTTATAGAGAATAATTGATAAAGAGTCACTCTGAATAACTTCTTCATCTGCATGACTTTTCAAGAACAGTCCGTATCTCTATATGTGTACTTGCAGCTTCACTGCTACCTTTTTACCACTACTTCCCATCTGCATGGTACTTCCAGGTTGAGCCGAGAAAGAGTCACTCTGAATAACTTCTCCCGCCTGACTGATTGGAATCCCGGGGCATTGCTGAACCCAAAGTCACAGGCCATCACTGCCTGTCTCACTGACTTGCGTACCAACATCCCTCAGCCTCTGGCAGTACCCTTCCCTTGGGCTTTCACTCACGTGATCAATAGTCCATGTGCCACTCATAAACGATCGATCGTCCAGTTTCCTTCTGCTTTGTTGCTACTTCCCGCAATGATTCTAGTTTCTGCTTCCTTCTTTATTCTTCATATTCTTCATTCTTATGTCATCTCTTCCTCCATGGAGAACCGTTCCCCACCCTTCTCGCAAGGGGGGAGCTCCATTGGCTCCCCGAAGGGGGAACCTCTCCCCCCTGGGATCCAGGCTGGCTTCTCCATGCTCGAACCGGAAGACCCCTCTCTCAACCATGTGACCCCGCTTTTATATGAGAGTGCCGGGCACTACCAAGCAATTTAACGATTGGCTGAGACTAACATACAAACTACCTGCCACTCAAAGGAGAAATAAACAAGAACAGGCCTGTTGTAAATGCACAAGCCTGTCTAAATTTACCTGACATTGCAAACTACTGAAAAGGTCACCTACCTAAAAGTAAGTACCTGCTACATATATATATATATATATAGATATATATACACACACATATATATATATATATAGATATATATGTGTGTGTATATATATCTATATATATATATATATATAAAATATTTTTTCTGTTCTATTGTTTTTTTATGCTATTCTTTTCTTCTTTTCTATTCTAATCTTTTCTATTCAAACTCGATTTCATTCTATACGAAATTCTATTTTCAGCATATATGTATACAGTGGAACCTCGGATTGCGAGTAACGCAGATATCGAGTGTTTTGCAATACGAGCACCGTATTTTTAAAAATCTTAACTCGGTTTACGAGCACGATTCAGGCCAAAGCGGTGTTCAGTACCGCTTTTGGCCTGAGGTGGGGGGGCGACGGAGCCAAGCAGAGCAGAACGTTGCCGATCTGCGTCGTTCGGAAATGCACGGAAAGACCCGAGGACACTTCAGCTGACCTCGGCAAATCTCGGGTAGGAAGTCTTTCCGAGGTTTGCCGAGGTCAGCTGAAGTGTCCTCGGGCCTTTTCGGCCGTTTCCGAGGCACTCCGGCGCCCCCCGCCTCTGGCCGCATGCGGCATTGCATCTCATTGAAGTCAATGCGGAACAAGTTATTTTCATTTCCATTGACTTCAATGGGAAAACCCGCTTTGATATGCGAGTACTTTGGATTACGAGCATACTCCTAGAACGGATTATGCCTGTAATCCGAGGTTCCACTATATATAGCTGTAGTTCTAGTCCCGGAGCATCGGATGACCGAACCATCAGATGTTGCGATCTGCAGTCTGATTCTATAGCTCGCTCGGTTCCACTCTCCCGACACTCCTCTGCGGCTATAGAATCAGACTGCAGATCGCAACATCTGATGGTTCGGTCATCCGATGCTCCGGGACTAGAACTACAGCTATGTGCCATTCTAATCCAGTTGTGTAGCTCAGAACAAACACCAGGCAGACTGTATGTAAGTTCAACCAGGAATCTCTTTTATTGAAAAATACAGGCTCTTTTATACAGTAAAAGAGGAGGTGTATACCTCCGGCTCATATTATTCTGAACATACACCTGTGACCAGAAACCTAATTAACATGGGCTAATTAACTAATCCCTTTAGACAGCCTAGATGATTCAGACATGACCTTTAGGCCAGACTGGCCGTCTTGTAGCTCAGAAAACCCAATCAACATTATCACAATAGCAGAGTTAATTAACACAAACAACAATGGGGATCTAATGACTCTTAGATCCCATACTAGAGACTTATTTACAATACACATTCTAGCAGGCAACAGACAGACAGGTGGCTGGAATTGACATCAGCATCTCCTAACAGTATTTGTCCCAGCATTATGAATGAGCCACTATTTCTAATATGGCAAATCCAGGGTCCACAGAGTCTGTGTGTCCTGGGGGACCAGGAACCAGGACCCGAATCCACAGTAATACCACCTCAAGGGTCCCCAGGCATACAGCTCACAAAGAGCATCGTTCCCCCAAATGCCAGGGCCCACGATCGATCGGCAAGAGGCTAGCATTCAGTCCCCTCCAAAAGTCTCTCTCCCGGCTAGGTCTGTCACAATATATATTATATATTTTTCTATTCTGTTCTATAGTTTTCTATGCTATTCTTTTCTTTTTTTATTCGGAAATAGAATAAAATCGAACTCTAATAGAAAAGACTAGAATAGAAAAAACAATAGAACAGAATAGAAAAAATATTATATAGATATATATATATATCTATATATATAGATATATATATATTCTATTGCTTTATTATTTTATATTCTATATTATTGTATTTTTTAGAAAATCGATTTCTATTTTTTTCGAATTCGATTTTGTTTTAAAATTCGTACGCTTTTTTTCGGATTTGTTTAAATTCATTACTTTTGTAATTCGGAAATTCGGATGCATCCGAATTTCCGAATAATAAAAAATTTGTCCGAATTTCTATTGTCTATTAATGTCTATTAGGGTGGTCCTCGACTCAAGTGCTCATCATGAAGGTGTCTCCCTCAATGACAATCTTCTCACTGAGCCTAATCTGAACAAAAATCTTATAGGAGTTTTACTTTGCTTCAGACAAGAGCCAATTGCTGTTATGACTGACATTCAGCAAATGTTCCACTGTTTCATCGCCCGTGAAGACTGCTGAAATTTCCTCAGGTTCTGATGGTACCACAATAATGATGTAAATGATGAAATCATAGACTACCAGATGAAGGTACATGTTTTCAGTAACAGTCTTTCTCCTGAATTAGCAATTTATGGACTGAGGAAAACAGCTCAGGAGGGTGAGAAAGAATTTGGATCTGATGCACAGCAGTTCGTCGAAAGGAATTTCTATGTAGACGACAGACTCAAATCTCTGCCTACGGAAGAAGCTATCGACCTTCTCACTAGAACCCAGAACATGCTTGCCACTGCAAACCTAAGACTTCACAAAATCATCAACAACAGCGACAAGGTCGCAGACCAATCTGTGTCTTATCGGTTGCAATGGAGGCAACAGGAGAGATCTGGGGTTTAATAGATCCCAGATCTCTCCATTACTAGGTCCTGTCATGGCCCATGCTGTCACAAGGGATGTTGTTCAGCAATAAAGTGAAAGTGACAGCAAAAAATTAATTAAAAAAATGAAAGTGACAGTGTAAAAAATATTTATTCAAATAAAATAAATAATAACATTTTAAAAACATTTTTAAAGTGCCCCCATCTGCCCATTCACAAAAAAAAGCACACGCCAGTCCCACATGCATATGTAAACAGTGATTGCATCATACATGTGAGATATTGCCACAAATGCCAGAGCGCGAGCACTAATTCTAGCACCAGACCTCTTGTGTTATCCTAAACTGGTAACTTGTAAAGACTTTTGAAGTGTCACCTATGGGGATTTTTATGCCCCAAAGTTTGGAGCAGTTCCATACGCGGATGCAAATTTAAAAGGTGACATGTTTGGTATCTATTTACTCAGCATAACATCATCTTTTACTGTATATTGGATAGACAGTAGCATAATAGCCTCCAGGCACTATAAATTTATGTGGCGTGATGTTGTCTTCTGCCCACTCCCCCTGATGATGTCTACTAGAATGAAAAGCATTGGGAAGGGCTATCGGATATGACGTCATCACGCACTTGCATTCTTGACAAAAGCTGAGCTTGTTGGGACTCATTGCTGATCAGATGCTTGCTTTTCATTACTATGTAACTAAATACAGGTGGCGCCAACCCTACATATATCTATCTATCTAACCTTATAAACTACAAAATTCAGTGACAGCTGCCCCTTAAAAGTGTAAAATATACTACAAAATACAAATGAACATTCAAGGTAGGCGCTATTCCTCTATAAATGTTTCCATGATAAACTATAACCAACATATACATGCACTTAATATGAAATGCTTAGTGCAAAAAAATTTGAACATTTGTGTCTCCACAAAATTGTGACCATGTGTAAAAACATATAATATGCAAATATTGTGAAAGAAAAACCAAAAATTAAAATGTAAAAACAGTCCTTTGTTGTAAGACAGTTCAATATTCTAAATAGCGTTCGTAATAGCATCCATCCACCGTGCTCCTGTGTAGGTGTTTCTGAAACAATGTATTCCAGTGCTCCACCACTAGTGCTGATTAATTTCACACTCACCAGATCCCTAAGATCACCAGGACCAATCAAGCCTGTAGTGTTATTATGGCCCACAAAGCCTGAACTTCAATCTGTTCCTTCTTTAGATACTCCTCATGACCTCCGTCAGATGACGGGTATATTCAGAAATGGGTAGACATCAAGCTCCAGAAAGGAAGATAACACAATAATCATGCAACACAGTTTATTTTAAAATCCCCTTAAAACTCTCATCCCATCCTTTATGCTCTTACATTAAAAGGTGCCCAGACCGGCACCAGATGGATTCGCATATCTGGGTATGTGAAAAAATCCACCATCAGCTAATTCAGTTAGCTCTGCCTTTTCTCTCACCCAAATCCGGCGTGTGTTCTACTAGCAGGTAGGATGTGACGTCACTTTGCGGTCAATGCTTTTCATTACTGCCTATGCTATTTCCTACTATGTGAGTGCACAATTTGTTTTAATAAATATTACCCTATGTGAGCTGTTCTTTTTTACTGCTGGGACATTATAGCACTTATTTCCGGTAAGAGACTTGTGCATGTACAGTGTTGAGCACTGATCACTGGAAGGTTTTTTGTGATCAAGAGCCACTGCATAAAGTTAATGGTGTACAGTCTCTTTAACCACTTTAGTTTCAGAAGGTTTTACCCTCTTTATGAGCAGGATTTGTTTTTGCTATTCAGCACTGTGCTTCTTTTAACTGGCAATTGCGTTGTCATGCAACATTGTACACAAATTAAATTCATATTATTTTTTAACACATAGAGCTTTCTTTTGTTGGTATTTGATCACCACAGTTTTTTTCATATTTTGCTATAGAAATGTAAAAAGACCTGAAATTTTGAAAAAAAAAACCCAATAATTTCTACTTTCTGTTATAAAACGTATCCAATAAAATTGGATTTCTTAAGGGTGGGCAGTCAGTTGTTGATGGGTTGATGGGAGAGATCTGCTGTTAAGGAAGGGTCTATTGATGCTGGCGTCTAGGAGATTGGTTGTTGCTGTTGGAGTCTATTGTTGCTATGGTGGATCTATGATATTGTTGCTGGGTTGTTTTTTTTTGTGGGGGTCTATTGTTACTGGGAGTTTCTATTGCTGCTGGGGATATCTATTGTTGCTGGGGTCTATTGTATTTGGGGAAATATATTTTTGCTGGGGTGGATCTATTTTTGCTGGGGTGGATTTCTTGTTGCTGGGGTGGATCTCTTGTTGTTGGGATTAGTCTTTTGTAGCTAGGGGGGATCTATTGTTGTTGGGATTGGTCTATTGTTGCTGGAGGGGTCTATTGTTGCTGGCTGCAGAAGACCTATTTTACTGCCTTTCATTAACAAATTCCATACAAACAATTTAGCACCAAAAAATAATACTTGGTTCTCTATTCTCTAAAAGAGGCAGTACTGGGAGGAGGGTAGGGGTGGAACCAAGGGATGTTGCTAGGAGGTGGGCAGGTGGCAGAGACAAGGGGTGTCCCAGCAAGGGGAGGGGAGTGCCTGCACCTATTCTCTGAGAAAAAAAAAAGCCCTGGTAAGAACAATGTTCTTTTTTTAAATACTTTTTATTTTATAAGTCTACGTTAACAAAAATGATAATATCACATTTCATCTTTTCTCAAATCATTTGTTTCTTCATATAGATCAATGCAAACCAAAAAAAAAAAACAATACACATTATATTTCCACCCTCAATATAAAGAAAAAAATCAAAAAGAGTAGAGACAGCTAAATACCCTGGAAGCAATGCTCTGAACTGTCATGAATAGGTTAAATTCATAAAAACTGTGATTACTAGTGATCTGTGATGGGTTACAGCTAATCACATGGTACAGGGTGCTGCGATTGGCCCAGGTATCATGTGATAGCTGTGGGCCAATCACAACATCACCCAAACACAGCTGTTATGAATGAAATTCATTCATATCAGCTTTGTTGACATTGTGATCATGTGATTGCATAACGACGGCAGCCGGGTACCGGGATCCACAATCTGCTGTGTCCGGTGGCGCAGCGCATCCCTAACCCAGAGCAGGCTGGATGACATAAATGTATGTCATCCAGCCTGCCCGTGCTGGCTGCCCTCAGTAAATGTACTGTGGGCTGTCAGCAAGTGGTTAAACCTTTTATTTGAATTCAGTCACTGGATCATTCCTGCCATTTTTGGACTGTTTATAGACACTATGATATGGTGATTGGTACTTCTTTTGTGGATTACACTCTATCATTACTTTGGCGTTTACAATATAAATATTTGTTTTTAAACATATAAGGACTCACATTGTTTTTATATTTATATTTTATATATATATTATACAGTGCCTTGCAAAAGTATTCACTCCCTTGGCTTTTTAGCTATTTTGTTACATTACAGCCTTTAGTTCAATGTTTTTTTAATCTCAATTATATGTGATGGATCAGAACACAATAGTCTAAGTTGGTGAAGTAAAATTGGAAAAATATTTACATAAAACAAAATTTTCAGAAATAAAAACTGATATTTGGCATGTGCGTATGTATTCACCCCCTTTGTTAGGAAGCCCATAAAAAGCTCTGGTGCAACCAATTACCTTCAGAAGTCACATAATTAGTGAAATGATGTCCACCTGTGTGCAATCTAAGTATCACATGATCTGTCATTACATATACACACTTTTTTAAAAGGCCCCAGAGGCTGCAACACCTAAGCAAGAGGCACCACTAACCAAACACTGCTATGAAGACCAAGGAACTCTCCAAATAAGTAAGGGACAATGTTGTTGAGAAGTACAAGTCAGGGTTAGGTTATAAAAAAAAAATATCCAAATCTTTGATGATCCCTAGGAGCACCATCAAATCTATCATAACCAAATGGAAAGAACATGGCACAACAGCAAACCTGTCAAGAGACGACCACACACCAAAACTCACGCAAGGAGGGCATTAATGAGAGAGGCAGCACAGAGACCTAAGGTAACCCTGGAGGAGCTGCAGAGTTCCACAGCAGAGACTGGAGTATCTGTACATAGGACGACAATATCCTGTACGCTCCATAGGCGCAAACCCAACACATCACATCACCCAAAGAACACCATGTTTTTCAGCAGTCGGGACTGGGAAACGGTCAGGGTTGAGGGAAAGATGGATGGTGCTAAATACAGGGATATTCTTGAGCAAAACCTGTCACCACCACCACTCTGTGTGTGATTTGAGGCTAGGATGGAGGTCCACCTTCCAGCAGGACAATGACCCCAAACACACTGCTAAAACAACACTTGAGTGGTTTAAGGGTAAACATGTAAATGTGTTGGAATGGCCTAGTCAAAGCCCAGACCTCAATCCAATAAAATATCTGTGGTCGGACTTAAAGATTGCTGTTCACAAGCGCAAACCATCCAACTTGAAGGAACTGGAGCGGTTTTGCAAGGAGGAATGGAAAAATCCCAGTGGTAAGATGTGGCAAGCTCATAGAGACTTATCCAAAGCGACTTGGAGCTGTGATAGCCACAAAAGGTGGCTCCACAAAGTATTGACTTTAGGGGGGGTGAATAGCTATGCACATTGACTTTTTCTGTTATTTTGTTGTTTGCTTCACAATAAAAAAAAAAACCTCAAAGTTGTGGACATGTTCTGTAAATTAAATGATGCAAATCCTCAAACAATCCATGTTAATTCCAGGTTGTGAGGCAACAAAACACAAAAAATGCCAAGGGGGTGAATACTTTTGCAAGGCACTGTATTTTTTATGCTGTTATTGATTTTTATAGTTTGTAATGGTAGCGCTGCACTTTTTCCTTCATCACTTAATTTAATATCATACATTTTTATGGCCCGCAGCTCCCAGGCCTTTTACTTCAAGCACAGAATTGTTTTTAATTATATTATATTTGAAGAGTACGAGCAAAATATTGTGAAAGGAAAATTTTAATTTTGGATGTGTCTCTACAAACTTTTCTACTAGTCATACTGGGAATCCTAATAAGGTCTCAGGTTTTGGAGACTGAAGCTATCAGACTGGACTTACCAAGAGGTAAAAGGCTCAATAAACTTTCAAGAAACCTTTTGGCTATTTACTCTCGATCTTTGTCCCAGTGGGAGTTTAGTGGAAAGATGGGGATTCATACTATTAACTGATTTTTGCATCCAGACTTTTTTTTAAGCTGTAGCATTTTATATCATTTATAGTTTTTATGTGATATTACATATTATTAGTGACAATTAAAGCTCCTCTCTGACCAAACATTATTACCCTTATCATTATTTATTTGGTAGGGAGTGTTAAATTCTTTTGTGCAATAAGTTTTTTGTTTAATTTTTAGGTTTTACCTGCTAGCTAGTCACTGTATCCCGTGTCGGATGCTGCTGCCATCCAATGGTCATCAATTGTACATCATTTTAAAATTGCTGAACGTGGTTTGAAATTTTTGCAATTTATCCATTTTCCTGCCATGTGTTCCCTTGCAGTTTTATGCAACTTTTTAGTCCAAACCACCAAAATTATTTTTTTTCAAATGTGTATGAATAAGAGGACTAGCTTGACCAGCTAAACATTGGCACCTGTGGTCTAACAGGCATCTTTCTGTTGACTGTCATCCCTGGACTGCTATTTTAACAGCTGTATTTCCATCTAGAGAATCGTGATACAATATTCCTATATTATGTTATACTAGCCATTGGCAGCATGAATCCCAAACTTTTAATCAGTTATCTATTAACTTAGGTCAACATTAGGATACCTGTCCGGTTAGAGTGCCCTGAGCAATATTCTATAAACATAGGTTTATCATTAATTTTTGTTGGTATTTATAGAACTATGCTAGATTTAATACCACAGTTTTAAAAGCACCTGCAAACATTAGATGATTATTGCCTGATCCTGCCAATTTAAAGTTGAACTAGGCGCAAAGCAAAAATGACATACAGTATATGCTGCCAGTCATTACCATTACACGGCACATCAATGATCCACATAGGATGAAGTAGTCCCACTGCACAGTTTATGGTATATCTCTATGGTATATCTCTTGACTGTGAATTTAGAGGAGAAATATAATACCTGTTCCACCTGGCAGACACAGACAGCCACACTATGCCATCCCAGCCATAAGATCAATAAGGCCCCATCCAGCTATCAGGTTGACTTGTATAACCATTTTTAACCTATGATGATCTAGATGGTTGGATCCAAGACCCAGACTCTACTCCCTATCAACTGGATGCATGTTTAGGGGGGAGAAGTATTATTTTTCTCCTCTAAATTCACGGTCAATATAGAGATATACCATAAACTGTGTAGTGGGACTACTTCATCCTATGTGGATCATTGGCTGTCATCATCTTCCTGGTCTGATGCCTGTGCCCTGCTCCGACTGACATAGCTCTCCTTTAATTTTAGAGATATGACTTCTTTCTGTATGGGTGGAGCATTAACATTTGGGATATAAGCTACAGATTTGGAACCCGCAAGCCCTCTGTCCCTGAAGAAGATCTGCATTGTTTTTTCAAAACGCGTTGGTCGTTCTGTCTGACAAGTTCTGGGCTTTCTCCGCAGCTGTTTCCATTTCTGTTCCCAATATACGTGTTTGTTGCTTTTATTCCCATTTTTATGTTGTGATTGGCATGAATGTGCAATAAATGTATATACTTTTTTGTACAAAACTGTTTGTGGCCCGTTTAAAGTTCCAACCCGAGGAACCTATCTTTTACCCTGATAAAACACAGTAGACCAACACCAGCAGATGACATGGCTCCCCAAATCATCACTGACTGTGGAAACTTCACACTGGACCTCATGCAACTTGGATTCTGTGCCTCTCCACTCTTTCTTCAGACTCTGGGACCTTGATTTCCAAACGAAATACAACATTTTCCACAATCCTAGAATGATCTGGGGAGCCATGTCATCTGCTGGTGTTGGTCCACTGTGTTGTATCAAGTGTTGTATAAAGTCCAAAGTCAGTGCAGCCCTCTACCAGCAAATTGTAGAGTACTTCATGCTTCCCTCTCCTGACCAGCTTTATGGAGATGCAGATTTCATTTTCCAGTAAGACTTGGCACCCACCCACACTGCCAAAAGTACCAATACCTGGTTTAATGATCACGGTATCACTGTGCTTGATTGCAGTAGTGTATTTAGGTTTTGAGCTGCCCTAGGCCTGACTAAACTCGTGCACCCCTCATTTAAATATGACCCACCCCTTCCTGTCAAGGCCACACACCCTTGCTGTTTAAGACCCACCCTGAAATTTTCAAGTCGGGGCACTAGTTCTAGTTCTATGCAAATTAAGGAGGCAATGGATTCCCTTAACTTGCATAGAGTTCCTCTCACTTCCTGTTCGGCTATGGGGCAGGAAGTGTGTCAGGGACGTGCCGGTGTCCGTTGGGCAAACATGCGTGCGCACGCAGGCTTGTCCAGGGCGTTACAGCTGAATGACCCACGGGGGGGCGCCGGCCCCCGACCCGGCTTGCCTGACTCTGCTTAACCTCTTGTGACCTGTTGCCGAACACCTGCCTGCCTGCCTGACTACTCTGTGATTATCCTTCCTGCCAATACTTGCCTGATCTCCTGCCAAACGGACTGCCTGACTCTGCTTTTGCCTGTGTCCTGTGATGCTGCTTCCAGCCTGCTCTTCCAGCTCCAGGTTCTGCTGCTGCTATACCACCTACCTGCCTGCTTACTGATCAGCTTCAGCCTGCCAGCATCTGCAGCTCAGCCATCCCGGAAGGACTTCTCCTCAGCTCCTGTGCCGGCCACCGCAAGAACCTGCACCAGGCACTCCTACCCACTGTGCTCAAGAGACCACTGTTCCCACTCCAGTGGCTCCTGAACCAGCGCTGTAAGAGAGGTCTTCTTCTACCAGTCGGGCTCAACTACCAGGTACCTAACAAAGTGAAGGGAAATCTCTGGGACAGGGATGGTAAAAAATAAACTGACAGGGGCTATAACCCTCTCTTATTCTATCCAAAACTGAAAAAAAAGTGTTGCCTAAAGTTCTACTTTAAGCACAAATTTCTGATAATTTTATAGAGAGGAATAAGA